>NC_057729.1:25202733-25251366 GCF_004010195.1 Chiloscyllium plagiosum | reverse complement strand
GTATCTCTGAGGAGTGCGAGACTCTCAGCGATTTTCCTGCCCGGTGCAGCACAGGTTTGGTCAGGGTGAATCACTGACCCCAGAGCAGACCTGACCCGGTTGGCGATGACCTTTGACAAGATTTTGTAGTCTGTGTTTAACAGTGAGATCGGTCTCCAATTTCTAATTTCTTCCCTCTCCCCCTTCCGCTTGTAGATGAGGGTGATGATGCCTTTTCTCATGGATTCACTCATGGTACCTGCTCGAAGCATACTGACATACACCTCCAGCAGGTCCTGGCCAATCAAGTCCCACAGAGCGGAATAGAGCTCGACCGGTAAGCCGTCGCTTCCGGGAGTTTTATTCTTTTCGAAGGACTCGAGGGCCTTGGTCAGCTTGTCCAGAGATAGCGGCTGGTCCAGCCTCTCCCATGTTCTGTCGTCTAAGACCTCCGTGATAGAGGACAGGAGCGACTGGGAGGCCGCGCTGTCGGTCGGCTTCGCGTCATACAGACTGGCGTAGAAGGATTTACTGATCCTCATGACGTCAGCCTGAGATGACATTATCAGTGTTGATAAGAAAATTCTAATGTCAAGATTGCTGACGAATATGAGCATTGTTTTTTCTATGTACTGATGATGTTGTGCAGGATATTCCTTTTGATGAGAGTGGGGAAGAGATCTGGTGACAAGACAGTGCTGAGAAACCAGGCCCATCAAAGCTATAGCATCTCGTTCTGTACAATTTTTACAGAACAAATCACAAGATGTATCAAATATCCCTCAAAAGAAATTCTGTGCAGATGAATATTTACATATATTCACTGCAAACATACCACAGTCACAGAATATTTTGAGATGACTGAACTTTGGTTTGCAATCAAGTTTCAGTCAGAAGAAGACAATATCATTGCTCTGATCTTTCGTAATTTTTCCCTAATGCTTCTATGGTGTTTTTGTACAGCATTGCTTCATCATAATTACTTCATTCCAACTGCTAAATGGTACCTTTATTAAATTTTGAATTTTATCTAACTATTGGGATTTACCCAATTTACTATTTACCCAATTGTCTCAAATCTCTCAGACTTCCCTAGAGCTTCATGGGTGCCATATTATTTATATTTTAAAAGTCCTGTAATATTTGTTGTGACCCTTCCTTTCATAGTGCTGTTCCTACATGATGAAGCAAATTGGAAATGCTACGAGTGAATTAGTGAGAAACAAATCCCCCGAAAAAGATTACTTAGTATTCATAAATAACTTCATAATCAAAATGAATAAATCATCCCTGCTTCAAGTAAGTCCCCATTTCTAAAAAGGAATTGTGTTGATGGTGAGACAGTTTGTAAGTTGCTAAGCAACAGACTTACAGCTAACTGAAGGCAGAAAACAAAGTAGCTGCAGTGGCTAGATAACTGAAACAAAAGCAGATTGTGGTTGAAGTACACTACAAATCGGAAGAACTGACAAAGAACCAGAGATAAATAACTGACAAATTGTTATAATGGGTATAGACAAGCGGATATTACCAATAAACAGCATTGAAAAAGAAGAAAACAGAGGAGAGGGAAATGGCACGTTCATGGAAAAAAACCCCATAAAACATTCAAGAGGAATTGGAAATTCCTTGATGGCTGATAATATCTGAGACAGTTGCAGGTAATATGAGAGAAGTTCAATACACTTAAGTCTCTGAGACAATGTGAATATTTTCAATAAGACAGAAGCACCAGAAACCAAAATTGTGAATTAACCTCCATCCCCACAGCAGCCTAGCAACCCGAGAAAACAAGAAGCATTTCAAAACAAAACAGAAGGTTCTGGAGAAAGTCAGCATGTCTGGCAGCATTTGGGGAGAGAAAACAGAGTTAACATTCTGAGTCCAGTGACCCTTCTTCAGAACTGACTGTAGCAAGGAAAGAGTGGTAAATATATTGAAAACAGGGTGGGGTGGATAGAGGGTGAAAAGGAGTGAGCAGGTAAGTGGATGTATAACCTAGAGACAGAGAAAGACAGCTAGGCAGACATAAGGTTGGATAATAGTAAGCCAGGTAGAAAGAAAATCTGATATTGTATGGGAAAATGGGTTGGAAGCATGACAAGGCTTGGAGTGAAGTTGGGGGTGGTGGGGTGGGGGGGTGGGGGTGGCGCGGTAAAGATATGGAAGGAGGTGTTCAGGTTCTAAAATTATTGAACTCGATATTGAGTCCAGAGGGCTTCGGGCTTCCAAAGTAGAAACTGAGGTGCTGTTCTTTCCTGGAGCAGTGCAGCAAGCCTGAGATGTTGGCTTGGGAACGCAGTGTGTTGAAGTGCCAGGCAACTGAAAGTTGGTGGCCATTTAGTAGACAGAACATAAGTGTTCTACATAGCAGATCGACACTGAAGGTAAAGGCTATCCACTAAAGAACATTCTACTGATGAATTTTGATGATGGGTCTATATTCCAAGCACCAAACCAATCCTCTCCCCAGTCATTACTTCCTTTAAAGAGATATAGTAAAAATTTACAATATTAACTGATTGGTTCCCTCCACAGAAGCTGAGTTACTGGCTGAGTGCTGAGCATAGTGAAAGCTGCTTCCACTATGATGCAGCTGATGCTGCAGAAATTGCACCTGTGACAATGGTGCTCCTTTAACAAGGTTATGTTGCCCTTTGCTTTTCTTTCAGAGAGGTCGTAAAAACAGCAATTTCAAAAAGTCTGAGTTTAACTACTTGTACAATGAAAGGGGAGTGGCCAGTTCTCCCAGCTCAGCTTTTGTCTGGTTTGGTTTGGTTTTAGTAGTCTGGCTGTTTACTGAAAACAGGCAGTCAGTTGTGAAGCTGCCAGACCCAAAGAAGCAGGCCCATGCTGATCCTTCCTCTCTCTGATATTTCTCCTATAATATCCTGTGTTTCATTTTACCTTTGTGGACAAGAGGTGTTTATGGGGATTGTTGCACATATTTGGAAAAGCATCATTAAGTTGGGGTGATCTGTTGGGCTTTCGGATAGGCTAAGTTATTCCATATTCTGTTCTTCTTTATGTTTCATTTGTTAATCTTGCAAATAAATTTTGTTTTGTTTAAACTGTGCATTGGCCAGCTGCATCACTCCTGGAATATCCACCTGCTTAAAACAACTGGCAAAGTTAGGGTCTGGGGTACTTTCTTGAAATGTTGTGAGGGGGTCTGGCCTGATCCGTAACAGTACCCATGTTTGACAAATGAATTCTATGCAAGTCCAATGACCTAGAGTGGGCATCCACAATGACTAAGAACTTAAGCTCATAAAACAGCTAGCAGAGTCAACATGTAATCAAGTCCAGGACTTACCTAGCCATTCTGACAGGAGCTGCTAGTCCCTCTTTGAGTCTCCAGCAGAGTGGTGGGAAACAAGCAAAGGGAACATCAAGAGGCACTTTATCCTCAAAGGTGTTCAGAAGGCAATAGAGAGGTGGACAAAACTGTCCAAACTCTAGAAAAGCATGCAAACCTACTCTTGCTACAGACAATGATGGTCGATGTCATGAAGGATCTCCAGGAGGTGAAGACCCGAAAAGCCTTGCACTTTGTCTCCGAAGCCTCGAAGATAATGTTTTAGTCCAGGTTCCACACTGTGGAGCAAGATGAGACATGCTTGCAGTTCATCTTCCAGAAAGTGCACAAGGAGAACTCTGTGCTCAGCAGTCTAAAGGAAGAAAATGTCATTTCAGTCTTACATGCTGAGGAACAGCAAATCGTTTTTGGCCAGACTTTATGACATGAAGCTCACAGACAGAACAACCTTCCAGTCATTCCTGTCATCTATCACAAAGGTCTTAGACAACAGCACGTGGGAGAGGCTGGACCAGCTATTATCTCTGGATGAGGTGAACAAGGCTCTCAAGTCCTCAGAAAATAATAAAACTCCTGGAGGCGATGGCTTACCAGCTGAGATGTATTCACTTCTTAGGATTTGATTGGCCAGGAAGTGTATGACAATATGTTTCTGGCAAGTACCATGTATAAATTGATGAGGAAAGGTAACATTTCCTTTACCTTCAAGTGGACGGGGGAGAGGAGGAAAGTAGAAATTTGCAGCCAGTATCATTGCTGAATAGACAGACTACAAAATTCTGTCTAAGGTCATCACCAACCGGGTCAGGTCCACTCTGGGATCGGTGATCCACCCCAACAAATCTGTGCTGTGCTCCTCAGGGATATGATTGCCTTTGAGCAGGACAGGGGCTGATGCATTGCTCATCAGCCCAGACCAGAAGAAGGCCTTAGGCAGGTTACCATCCACATACATGTGAGGAAAGTGAGGACTGCAGATACTGGAGATCAGAATCGAAAAATGTGGTGCTGGAAAAGCACAGCAGGTCAGGCAACATTCAAGGAGCAGGAGAGTTGATGGAGACTCTCCTGATGGAGAGCTTATGCTTAAAACATTAACTCTCCTGCTCCACGGATGCTGCCTGACCTACTGTGCTTTTCCAGCACCATACTTTTCAACATACATGTGGGACATGCTCTCCAAAATGGGCTTTGGGGGGAAATTCTGCCATGGATCCAACTGCTCTATGCCAACATCGTTAGTGCAGTCTTAGTCAATGGGTGGTAATCAGAAAGCTTCCTGATCAGATCCAAAGTCAGGCAGGGCTGCCCGCTCTCTCCTGTCTTGTTTGAGTGTTGTATAAAGCTCTTTGCTGAGTCGATCAGGAAGGATGTGACCCTGAGAGGAGTGACTATTCCAAGCAGCAGAGACCAGCAGGTCAAATTGCCCCTGTACTTGAATAGCATCGCCGTTTTCTGCTCGGATCCATTGACAGTGTGCAGACTGGTGAGCATCTGCGACCAGTTCGAAGTGGCCTCGGGAGCCAACATAAATCAAGGCCATGTTCTTTCGGAACCTGGCTTACCAATCCTTCATTCCTTTCACCATCAGGACAGATTTCCTGAAGGTGCTGGGAATATGATTCGGAGGGGTCAGGGCGTGCACAAAATCTTGGGAGGACCATATTGCTAAGGTGATGCAGAAACTGGTCTTTTGGGAGCTCTGCTCCTTCTCCATTGCGGGTAAAAACCGGATCACTGGATGTGAGACACTCTGTCTGTTGTTGTATGTGGCACAGGCCTGGCCCATTCCCCGAAACTGCGCTGTTAAAGTTACCCAAGCCATCTTCTGTTTCATCTGGAAGCCTACGATGGATTGGGTCTGCAGGAACTTCGTGCACAAAACTCTGGATGGCAGGGAAGACCATACCCAATGTTGTACTCATCCTGATGGCCACCTTTGTCTGTGGCTGCATCAAGCTGTGCATTGACCCTAGGAATGCAAACACCAAGTGTAACTACGTACTGAGTTTCTACCTGTCCCCGCTGTTGTGAAGGATGAGACTGGCCTCACTGCTGCAGAATGCTCCCAAGTAATTAGACAGTTCTGTATTACTTGTCAAGAAATTTGCAAAGAAAAACACCTTTGATCACCAGTCCATCAGAAAGTGATCAGCACACTGCATCCTCGAGACCCTGAGGGAAAGAGAGAGGGTGGATCGTGTTGCGTGGTTCCCTAAGCAGACTGTCAAAGTCATTTGGCAGAATGCCTCACTATCAGAACTTTCTAACAAGCATCAAGACATCGCTGAGCTGGTGTTGAGAAGGGCACCACCTATGAGATCCTTCATGCATGCCTGTTTGGCCTGCGCCACAGTATGCTTGCCTCAAAGTGACTCCAGGGGGTGTTGAGAGTGTTACACGTCTCCTTCTGGAATGTGCCTTTGCAAAGGAAGCTTGGAGGAAGGTGCAGTGGTTTGTGTCGAGGTTTGTCTTGAACAGCTCCGAGATGCAGGGCTCTGTGCTCTATGGTCTAATCCTCCGACAGACATCAACTGCACTTGGAGGACCATCAACTCGGTGAAAGACGCTCTTTGGTCTGGCTGAGACTTGTTGGTCTTTCGGAACAAGGAGTTGACCCCGACTGAATGTTGCAAATTGGCATATTCCAAGGTCCAGGACTATGTGCTGAGGGATGCACTAAAGCTTGGGGCAGCTGCTGCCAAGATGCAGTGGGGAAAGACCACTGTCTGAGGTCTTCTTGCTGAAAGCAAATGGGGGGTCTGTTCAGTTATCAGACCCTCCTAATGCCTCAAATATATGAAAATATTAATTTTGCATGTGTAAAGGGATGTCTTTTTTTTTGGATAGAGTCCCATTTACTTGATATGCAACTGTACAGAACCGAACTGCTTTTGTGACAATGTATACATACAAAGCGACTTTTTAGGAATAAAGTATATTTTTGAAATAAAAAAAAGAAGGGGCTGGCAGTAATTTTTGTCCTTGCTGGCATTCTGGCCAGTGCCACTGCATCCATTCCTGGCCACCAGACATAACTTCATGAGAACATCTTCATTTTGGAAGCCCCTGGAATGACCCTGGTAGAGTTCAGCCAGGATCTGGCAGCAATCTTTGCTCAGGACAATCAATCTTACTCCTTATAATACTATGCCACCCCCTACGGTGATCTAGTCTCGCTGGGTCTAAAAAGGTTTCAATTCTAGTTGTGACAGCTCTTTTACTTCCCCCGTCACCACCAACTGTTTTAGTTTTGCCAGGATGAGATCTTTTTGTGTTGACAGTTGGATATTGTCAGCGTTGACTGGAAGGATGTCCCCAAAGTTTAAAATCAAAACAGACTGTTTCAGAAGAGGCACCAACAGTGGTGTATCTGCCAATGGGAGATTGCTCGAGGAATCTGCCTTTGCCACTTGGCCTCCTGAATGCTGTTCTGACTTGTAATCATATGCACTGAGAGTAAGGGCCCACTGCTGAATTTGACCAGAAGCTTTGGGCAGCATGGCCCTGTCTTCTGTACGTAGCCCTAGCAGGGGTTTGTGGTCTGTTACTGTTACAAATTTACATCCATAAAGGTATTGATGGAACTTTCTCACACCAATTATGATCGCCAAACCTCTCTTCTCTATCTGGGCATATTTGTGTTTGGCTTAAGCCAACGTCCAGGAAGCATACACTATTGGGCATTCCTCTCCGGTGGGCCTCTGGTGAGCCAACATCACCCCGATACCATATGGGGAGGCATCACATGGCAGCATTACTGGTCACTTCTGATCATAGTGAGTGAGCACCATAGATGACGATAGCTACTTTTTCACTTTCCTGGAGGCTACCTCTTTGCTACGTGACCATTTCCAAGGCTGACCCTTTTTCAATAGCAGGTGTAAGGTTGCCAAGATGGAGGTGAGGTTACGTATGAACTTTCTGTAATAATTCATCAGCCCAAGGAAAGACCTAAGTTCCAATAAACACATGAGAGCCGGGGCACCCTTGATCGTCCTCACTTTATCTTCAAAGAGGTGTGACCCAGTCTTGTTGACTCAGGCTCAAGTAGGCCGCTTAGGTTGTCTGGAGCACACATTTTTTCCTTCTAAGGCATACGCTTCCCTGGAGAAACTTCTAAGGACTGAGTCCAAGTTCTCTAAACGCTCCTTATTGGTCTTCCCTGTTATTAATATGTCATCTGGACAAATGACAATCTGGGGTAGACCTTGTAAAATGTTCTCCATCATCCATTGGAAAAGGGCACAGGCTAATGATACCCCAAAAGGCAGTCTTGTATATTGGCACAAACCCTTATGGGTATTACTTGTGGCATACTACTTGGACTCCTCATTTAGTCACAAATCCAAGTATGCCTGGCTCATGTACAGCTTCATGAATGAAAACCCCCCCAACCCCACTAAGGAAAGGATTTACCATTTATTAAAATCCCCACAAAGGCAAACCAACCTGTCAGGCTACACTATCGGTACGACCATTGTTGCCCACTCTGCAAAATGCACTGGTTTGATGATTCCTTCACTTTCCAGCCTCCTGATTTCTGCCTCCACTTTTGCATGTAAGGTAAATGGCACTGGGCAGCCCTTGAAGAACTGTGAAATTGCTTCCTGGTCAACATGTAAGGTGGCCTTGGCACCTTTGATAGTCCCGAGACTAGGGATGGGGAACCTGAGTACTTTTGGGGTACCAGTTGTGATCTTCTGTCTATTTGTCTGGAAATATTAAATCCACATTTTTAAAATCTGAGTACCATTTTTAGAATTTTTACTGGTAACCCAGTCATGTCAAAAACTAAGAAAAGAACATTAAAGGAAGAGAACAGAGTATTCAATGAAGAATGGGAATTTCAGTATTAGGTGATTGCTGTGGAAGTAAAATGACATGTTTGCTCTGCAACAGCAAAGAAATACAATGCAAATCAGCATTATGCAACTCATAAGCATCACAAATATGCTAAACTGGAAGGATCACCCTGAAAATCTGTACTTAAGAAAATGAAAGATCAAAAGCAGCAGCAGCAACCAGTATTTTAAACAATGTCTGGACAAGGGACTGACCTCACCGTAGCAACTTATAAGCTTGCATACATACTTGGAAGAAGAGGTACGCCATTTACTAATGTGGAAATCATAAAAGAATGCATTGTTGAAGTTGTCGGATGTTTAGATTCAGATAAGGTTAATAAGTACAAACAACTACCTCTTTCAAGAAGGACTATTTCTAATCAGCAACATGAATTAGCCCTCAGTGTAACAGAACAACACCATACAATATGCCAAAGTGAAGACATTTATTATTCGATTGCCTTGGATGAATCCACTGACATTACTGACTCAGCGCAGGTGTTATTTTTTATTTGTGCTGTAACTGCAGATTTTCATTTCCATGAGGAATTACTGGCTTTGGGTACCCTTATGGTGAGGACACATGGAATTGATATACAGAATAAAAGAATCTCTACAGAGTGGAAACAGGCCATTTGGTCAACAAGTCTATACTGACCCTCTGAAGACTAACTCACCTAGACCTATTCCCTTACCTTTAACTCTACATTTCCCCTGACTAAAGCGCCTAACCTACACATCCCTGAACACTATGGGCAATTTAGCATGGCCAATTCACCTAACCTTCACCACCTTCACTATCTTCAAAGAAAAATGCCATGAAGTGAAACTGAATTAAAGTAATTTAGTAAGTGTATGCAGGGATGGTGCACTTGAGAGGAAAACGTGAAGAATTCATTGCGTTACTGCAAAAAGAATTGCCAGATCCAGATACTTTGATTTCCTTTCATTGTCTTTTGTATCAATAGAATCTCTGTGCCAAATCTACTCTTTTAAGTAACACATTAAAGAAAGTTTTGGTACAGTAAACTACATTTGAGCAAATGTGTCATGGCATTGCCAGTTTCACAACATGCTTCAGCTTCATGGTGAAACATTAATGTGGATTTGCCATATCATTCCCAAGTGCGCTGGTTGTTACGAGGACAAATACGTGTAAAACGTTTATCTTTGCGAAAACAAATCACAAGATTTTTGAGAAATTGAATGAACCACATGAATTGTCAAAAGAGCATTTCTGCAGAAATGCTGCATTTTCATGTGATATAATGTCAAAGCAAATGATTTGTTTTTTTTTGCAAGATGAAGCTAAATCTATAAATGATATGTGGCTAAAGATCCAGGCATTTCGGAAAAAGCTGACCTTTTTCTAAACTCTCCTTACTGATCGAAACTTTCGATACAAACAAATCATTAAGGAAGTGTGACATGAATCTGTTCTAGAATCCTTGCTGAATACAATGAAATGTGTGAAAAACATGATCTCACACTGAAACTAGCTTTTCAACCATACCTGGTTTATAGCTTCAAAGCACCTGATGACTTTCAGATAGAATTCATTGAGCTCTCAGAAGATAATATTCTGACGTCTCTATTTGATGCGAAGAAGGATCCCACTGAAATATGAAAAAATGTTGTTGAATACCCACACCTATACCAACATGCTCGTTGAATGCTGTCTTGTTTTGGCATTACCGAATGTTGTGAATCAATATTTCATATGTGACACAAATTAAAATGCACTTGAGATCTCAGATGATGGATATTCACCTGAGACCAATTAAAATTAAGGTCAACGATGTTGGAACCAAATCTCTGATTCCTATTCCACAATAAGCAATCACAAAAAAGTCATTAACTGGCTTGTTGTCTAACTTTTTCACTTATTATTAGCTCTATTGTCAACTTTGCCAAACAAATAAAGGTGTCTGCTGAATTTTTATTTTGTTTAAAGTCCTCATATAATAGCAGGCTTTAATTAAAATTAGTAAATATGTTGATTTACTAATGCTAAATGTGGCCTAATAGGATCTCAGTAAACTAAAACATGGCCTTCCAATGTAAAAAGGATCCCCACTCCTGTCCTACAACTTCCTGAAAATCTTGCGGGTATTTCATTAGGACTTCACTTAGGCCACCATTTTCTAATCAAAACCTGTTGAGGTGAATCAAGGTGAATCTTTCTCAACCAATTCCACTCCATCAAGCTTGGATCCAAGCCTTTTACTACAACCAGTGGTAAATGCACCAACTGCTTTTCATAGGAGACCAGAACCCTTAATCTGTAATGGTTACCTGGTATACGTTCTCAGTCTGGCTGAGGCCTTGCATAAATTTAAGCATTGGAGTTCAGAGAAAGTCTTGTTAAAGACTGGTTCTGCAATTATTGATAGAGTTGCAACAGTATCGACCTCCATTTAACCAGGCACTTATTTTGATTGGCTCTGTATTGGATGTTGCTGAGCAATTTAATGTTCCAAACCACATGTAGGTGGGCTTTTCAGGCTGTGTGCTCTCCTGGAAACTGGCCCATGAGTTCTCTTACTCAAGTAAGGCCTTGTAAAACTCCTTTATTGTCTTGTGTCCACACACACCAGCAGCACCTACAATGGCTTGCTAACTCAGATCCTGAAGAACCGTTTAGCTATTTGGCTGAGGTTTGGCTTTGTTTTGGGGTTTGTAGTGAGCTGACCTAGGGTCATTCTGCTCAGGAAGTGTCCTGTGTGAGGTTATACAATTGCCTACACTCAAGTGATGTTCTCCAAGCTCAGTTAAACAGGTGAGGGTTTCCACTTCCTGTGGGATAGCATGTAGCTCTCATGCTCCATTTGCTGCATCTTGTAATGACGAAGCCAGTTGTAGCACCTGTGTAAAGTCTTGTTGGGCTTCAGCTGATAGGTGCTTTTGCATGGTTACATCATGAATCCCATATACCAAACAGTCTCTCAGCATCTCATTCATGGTTAACCCAAAATCAAATGTCTCTGCCAGTCATCTTAACCTCATCAAAAAGTCCAATACAATTTACCCGTTCTCAAACTGCCAAATTAAATTGATACCGTCTTAGAATTAGAGGAGGCTTGAAATCATAATATTCCTTAACTAAATCCATCAATTCCTGAAAGGCTTTAGCATCTGTTCCCTTAGGATCAGGCTCCTAATACCTGAAAATGCTGCAGGTCCACATGCAGTCAGGAGATTTACTCATTGCTTTTCATCTGCCCCAATATAATATGTTTGGAAAAAAATATTGCATTCTTTCCACAAACTGGACCCAGTCTTTGACATCAGGATTTAATGAATCCACCTTCGCAAATAAAGGCATTTTGCCAGAAATGCTTACCCCTACTCAAAGATGACCGTTGCAAGTAAATTTACTTTAGGAGTGTACTGTTTTCTCTTGTCACCACTGAAATAACTCCATTGAGGCTGATATCCTATCACCAGGTCACTCTTTATTTACACGCGCACAGCATATGGACTCTGACCAGCTAGCTCAAGCCAGTTCCTCGAATGAGGAGAATCTCCGAGATTCCTCTTTATACCTGCCAGCCAGGATTTCCTGATTAACTTCCATGTTAACAGCCTCAAACAGGGAACTCATACTCAATGAGATCAACCTTTCCAATCAGGAGTCATGTTTAGGTTCAAATCATTGGAATTATCTCCCTGAGCGTTTCTGCCTTGTTACTTCACTTCCCTCCTTTAAGTCACTCTAGCATTCCTCTTTGACCTAACCTTAGGATATCTTATCTTCTTATGTAGTTCAGTGTTATACTTTGCTTCAAAATTGGGCTGTTTATGTGTTAAAAGCATCATAGAAGTATAGGTTACTGCAGTTGGTTGGGTTGTATGCCATCTTTGATGAATACATCTCTCATTCATACATGATTTGGAGGTGCCTGTGTTGGATTGGGCTGTACAAAGTTAAAAATCACACAACACCAGGTTTAGTCCAACAGGTTTAATTGGAAGCACTAACTTTCGGAGCGCGGCTCCTTCATCAGGTGGATGTCAACCTCATGGTTATCAACCACCTGATGAAGGCGGGGTGCTCCGAAAGCTAGTGCTTCCAATTAAACCTATTGGACAATAACCTCATTCATACATTAATTGATAGTCAAACACAGGACTGTGAATCTGGACTGGTCTCAACAGCGAATTGTAATGTAGAAGGCAGGGCTGCTTTTGACCAATCCAGTCGGGCGGGTCGGATTCTTTTAAACCAATCCAGTGCAATGGGTGGGACTTATCCCCGGACTATTCAATTAGATGGGCGGAGCCTGAGGTCTCCAGTACCTGCAATAGGCTGGGAAACGGGCGGGGTTGGATATCACCAATCAGGGGCTGTGATGTGTGACGGGACTCACCAATCAGGTGGCAATAGGTGAGGGATGGTCATCACCAATCAGGGGCGTTGGGCGGGGAAGAAATCTACCAATCAGGGGCAGTGAGCGGAGGCTGCCTTCTCCGGGTGAAGATGTCGTTAGATGGCATCGTGCGGTCTCTGACGGCCCTTCACCGGGCCTGCCTGTACCGGTATGGGGCGCCACTCCTCGCTCTCATCACCCTGGGGGGCTCGCTGCTGAAAGCGAGCCAACCCCTGGCCGACTCCTACTTCTCTAACCGGCGGAATGCCCTGAATATGTGAGTATCGAAGGCCCCGGGCTGCGGCTGTCACCCAGTGCGAGTGCACCAGCGGCGGTTATGGTTTTACTCTTACTCCCCCGGGCAGGTAGCCGCGAGCTGAGCCCAGCCTGAGTGACAGTAGTGAGAAGGAGGTGGGCGATCCCACTGTAAATGGGAGGAATCGTCTCTGATTAGTGTTTTTATGTTATCACAAAGTGATTGTCTTAGCCTCCTGCTCCTAACTTGCTGCTAAAGTCATGGCAATGGCTGTTAGACGAGAACAGCAGTGGGCTGAGCTCTGATGTCTTCAGTGGCCGAATAGCTGGCTGACAATTACAGGGGCGAGGTCTGAATTGTTGCTGGCCTTTCTCAGAATAAGATAACTATAACGAGTAGATCATTTTCGACCTGTTTAGCATACTCCGTCGTTCGTTTCGATCATGACTCATTTTTGCGCAGAGAACGCTGGAGAAACTCAGCAGGACTAGCAGCATGTGTGGGGAAAGAGTTAGTTGTTTAGAATCTGGTATGACAGGGCAGTTTCAAAATTGATTTAGATTTCCTGCATCCTCGGTACTTTCCTTTTACTAGGTCTCGGCTGCACTTCTCTGCCTCCTCCCCATATCCTTTGTAAAATCTACAGGCCAAAAATCTATGAGCAACTTAAAAGTATTTCGTGATGCAGACTCTCAAGGTGAAAAATTCTAAAGATTTATAACCCTTTGATAATGAAACTTCTCCTTGTCTGAGGCTTAAACAATCAGTTCTTTACCCTAAAATTATGCCCCATGTTTTAGATTCCCTGACCAATGACCTCTTGGCATCTGTGCTTTCAAACCCCTTTGAAATCTTGTATGTATCAACAAAAGCATCTATCATTCTTCTAAACACCAAAGAATATGGCAAAATTTTGTTTAGTTGCAACATAGGATGCTCACCCATTCATTCCTGGGACTATTTTAGTGAACGTTTGTTGTATTGCCTTAAATACAAGGATATCTTAAATGTGGAGACCAACAGTTCTCTCAGTACTCTAGATGTGGTCTTACTAAAACCCTGTGCAATTACAACAAGACTTACTTTTTCTTGTATTCCATTTCTCCTTGAAATAAAGTATACCATTTATCTTTCTGATTGATTGCTGCATATGCATTTAATACATTGTATAATCTTGTACAAGCCCATCCAAATCTCTCAGAACATAACATTTGCAAGTCTCACACTTTTTAAAGAAAAATCTGTTTTTTCTCTTGTGACCAAATTGATTAAATTCACATTTTGTTGTATTATAATCCATCTGACTTTTTTTCTGAAACATAATTTTTCTAATTTCTGTGTCCTCCCTAGCTTTGTATATCAACAAAATTAGATACATTATTCTTTGTCTCTTCCAATTCCTTAATGTAGATTATATATGTTAAAGGCCTACGGAGATTGCTAAAGAGATTGAAATTGCCCATTTATGCCCCCTTGTATAATCCTGTCAATCAATCCTTTATCCATGCTAATACATTATCCACAATGACATCAGTCTCTATGATAGTTAGTCTTTGGTGTGGCACCTTAAGGAATACAGGGTACTTTTAGGAAATCTAGGTATAAAAACTATGTTGTTTTCTCGTTACCTATCTTACTAGTTACATCCTCAAAAAGTTCCATTAAATTTGACAAACAGGATTTCCAGTTTAGCTTTAAGAAAGCTATGTTAACTTTCCCTAATCATTAAATTTTCTTGGTGAATTTTTAAGCCTTAATAGATCCCAATATTTTTGCAACTATTGGTATTAGGCTAACTTGCCAATGGTTCTTTGAATTCTCCCTCCTGTCATTCTTGAAAAGTGATATAACATTTGCCAGCTTCCAATCTGATGTGACCCTACCCAAGTGGGGGTGGCACAGTGGTTAGCACTGCTACCCCATAACGCCAGAGACCCGGGTTCAATTCCCGCCTCAGGCGACTGACTGTGTGGAGTTTGCACATTCTCCCTGTGTCTGCGTGGGTTTCCTCCAGGTGCTCCAGTTTCCTCCCACAGTCCAAAGATGTGCAGGTCAGGTGAATTGGCCATGCTAAATTGCCCGTAGTGTTAGGTAAAGGGGTAGTGTTGGGTGGGTTGCGCTTTGGTGGGTCGGTGTGGACTTGTTGGGCCGAAGGGCCTGTTTCCGCACTGTAAGTAATCTAATCTCAAAATCTAACAAACTTTGGAACATCATTCTGAGCCCATCACAATTTTTGCATTTATCTCATATCTTATATTACAGTCTGTTTTTGGAATGAAATTGTCTTCTGAATGAAACATTTTTAAAATAGTTCTAGTGCAGGAAAGCAGGTAGCAGTGTATTTGTGTTGGTACAGACTCAATGGATCGAAGGTCCTGTCTAATGCTGTATGATTCTGATTCTAAAGACAAACAAACAATATTTGACTGATGTCTTTGCCATTTCTTTATGACCTATGATAATTTCTCATATAATAAAAAAAATTGCTGAAGATCTGATACAAAAAGCAAATTGCTGGCGAAACTCCATTCTGGTGAAGAGTCACCAGACTTTCTCCATACAGTTGCTGCCAGACCTGCTGAGTTTTGCCAGCAATACTTGTTTTTATTTCATAATTTCTCCTATCTCTGGTTCTAAGAGACAAATGCTTACTTTCGTGACTGTCTTCCTGTTAATTTACTCGTGAAAGGTTTTTGCAACTTTTTCATATTTCTGGCTAGTTCACCCACATTCTACATTTTCCCTGATCAACATGTTTGTAGTCCTGTGTTAGTTTTTAAAAGACACTCTGAAATATTATCTATAATATTTATTTCCCATCCTTCTTACCTTATAAAAATGTCTCTACATTAGCGATTAGATCTAGTTAATTTGTCTCTGGTTTTTCCACTAAACATAGGAACAGAAAAAGCCATTCCGACCTTCAAACCTGCTGGGCCAATAAATATGACCGTGGCTGATAATCCAACTGGATACCTTGTTCCTGCTTTTTCATCATGTCCTTTGATCTTTTTTGACCTAATATCTATCTACAACTTTCTTGAAAGATCATATAGCAGATGATTGTGCATTCAAACAAGGAACCTTTTGAAGTTATTTGTTTTATATCTTCCTGAGGAAGAGGTGAGTTAGAGAAGGAAATATTTTCCATTTATTCCTGCTACGTTTTGATGTGGAAAGCTCGTGCATGACTCAGAACTAGTGTGGAGGAAAGTGGTACAAGTGGTACAAGACCAACATTTGTCCCTAATTGTCTTGTAGCAGTGAGTTGCATTCTTGAACTGCTGCAGTCCATATGGTATAACTATACATGGGGTTGTTACGAAGGGACCTTGTTGCTTTCGACCTCGTAATATTGGAGGATATACTCCCAAGTCAGTGTGACGTGTCCCTTGGGAGGGGAACCTACAGAAAGTGATGATTACTTTCTAGTGGTAAGAGGTCACTGTTTGGAAGTAGTTTTGCAACAATTGGTGTTTGGCTTATCTGAGCAGTAGTTCTTTGTTTTCTCCCACCTGTCTTTCCTGAAAAGTGATATAAAATTTGGCAGCTTCCAATCTGATGTGGCGCTACCCAAACCTTAGAAATATTGGAGGGGTGTGAGCAATTTGCTGCAGTACCTCTGGTATGTCATGCATTTTACTTTCACTGGTAGTAGGTGGTGGATTGGGTACCGATCAGATTGGCTGCTTTGTCCTGGATGGCGTTGGCGCCGCATTGATGCGGGCAAGTAGAGTATTCCATCATGTTTTTTGACATGTATCTTGTATCTTGTAGATCGTGTTCAGACTTTTGCAGAGTCAGGAGATGAATTACTCACCACAGAGTTCCCAGACTCTGACTTACCTTGTAGTTCCAGTGTTTATACAGCTGGTCCAGATAATTTCTAGTCAGTGATGGATCAATGGGATGTTGATGTTAGGGGTTCGGGGTGATAATCAGGAGAATGGTTAGGCTCTCTTGTTGGTGAAAGTCATGGCAGAGTACTTGTATGGTCCATATATTATTTGCCACAGCCTAAGTCTGGTTGGTGTCCAAGTTTTGCTGCATATATGCATAGGTTGCTTCAATATCTGAGGAGTTGCCACTGGAACTTGCTATAATCCAGTTCAGGATCGTTAATATTCTTTTTAAAAAAAAAACAAATCTGAATACCTAGTTAGAATGAATAGATTTTGCATCTTAAAACAAAAAAAGATTTTATAGAATTAAACAAAACCGCACTATTAGCTGAATGATATAATTTAGAATTATGTGTTATGCATTCAGGTTTACTTATGATTTCTCCCAATAACTCTTTTTTTTGTAAGTTATATTGATCTTAAAGCTATTTATTTCTCTAGGGATGATCCATAACTATACCACAGTCCTTTTGGAAAATCCTCCTCAAGAACAAAAGTACAAGAAATAGGAACAGGACTAGACCATATGGTCCATCTATGATATATAATTTAGTAGCACCAGACATTCTCAGGTAAAACTTTTATTACAATCTTGTGACTAGATGCCTCACTTCCTTGTTCTAGTGTCTGTTCAGTTGTTCCAGGCTACTTCAGCAGATTAGTTTATTTTGTAATAAGACACTATGGGGGCCACTGTAGATCCTCCTACTCACTTCAACCTAGGCAATCTTCCACCTCTTGTTCCTCTCAAAATTCAAACAGGGACTAAAACTCATTTGTGATTCCAAGTGGAGATTCAATTTCTCTGAGCTGCAAACCACATGAGATCTAAATTGCAAATTGAAACTCTCAGCGAACATAATGAGGGGCTTATAGAGTTATAGACATGTACAGCATGGAAACAGACCCTTCGGTCCAACTCGTCCATGCCGAACAGATATCCCAACCCAATCTAGTCCCACCTGTCGATTTTCCTGCTCCTTGGATGCTGCCTGACCTGCTGTGCTTTTCCAGCACCACACTCTCGACTCTCAGCAAACACCCAGATAATTCGAAACCGTCTCCTTGATGATGAAGCCTATTGTGCTGTCCTCAAGCCTTTAAATTAATATCTCTCTTTTATAATTTCCTTTTTGATCTGATTTCAGTAAATGGGTTTTGCAGTCTTTCAATGTTTACTGAATGCACTTAAACTAATTTAGTGACTATATTAAACAAACACAGGTCACTTTTTTTGTTTTCTGGCAGTCTCTAAATTCCAACATTTTAGTTATCATCTAAACCAGCTGTTGACCCCTCAAGGAAATATGGCTGTTAGCTTGCTTTAGTTGCAATTATCCCATTTATCTACATAAATTATACTTTCTAGAGCTAAAACATATATACAAAAACACATGAATCATGGAATGAGTAATGGCAACAAACTGAACATTGTGCAAGTATCAGTGAACATGTTTACTTTTAACCTTATCATGGTGGGAAAGGCATTGATGAAGCAGCATAAGATGTCTAGGCCTAGGACATTATCCTGAGGAACTCTATAATAATTGCCAGGAGTTGCAGTCTTTGGTCTGCGCCACCTTTGTGCTCGTTAGAACCCCAAGCAGTGGTGAGTTTTGCCCTGATTCCAATTAACTTCAATTTTAGCAGGGCTTCTTAAAGTAACGCTTGGTTAAATGCGGCCTTGATGTCAACAGTGTTTTCTCCATTTCACCTCTGTTATTCATTTCTTTTCTCCATATTTAGACCGAGGCTTTTACGAGATCTGGAACCATGTGGCTCTGATGGAATCCAAGCAGTATTAGTGAGCAGGTTTATTTCTGTGTTAACCTGCTTGATGGCACTGTCAATGATAGTTGCTATCACTTTAAGAGCAAGCTGATGGAGCTGAAATTGGCAGGGGTGCTTTTTGTGATCAGAACTTGTCTGGGCAATTTTTCATATTGATGCTTAGATCCCAGTGTTGAAGCTGTATTGAAACAGCTTGGTGATGGATGTGGTTAGTTCTGGAGCAGAAGTCTTCAGAATGACAACTGGGCTTTTGTCAGAGCTTAGCCTCTGCAGTATCCAAATTATTTGGCAATTTTCCAATAGTAAGATAAAGTTGCCATAGAGCTGCTATCTCAGATGCAGATGACGGTGGCAGGTTTAACCTGAGGATTACCATGCCTCCGGTGAGGGGCGAGGTTGAGAAAGCGAGACATTCATGGTACCCTCGTGGTATGGAAACTGTACCTGTACTGTTGACATTACTGCGCTGTAACCAGCTGTCCAGCCAACTGAGTTAATTGACCCTAATACCATGTGAAATGAATTACTTTGGCTGTTTATAGGCTACTGTGATTCTGGGAATCTTGGGAAGAGGCTAAAGTGGGTCATTTGCTTAGTACTTCTAGCTGAAGATGAATTTTTTGCACTGATGGGCAGCCCTTCCACATTATCAGGAGAATGAGATTGTTTCTGAAACTATCTCTAGTTATTTGTTTAATTGTCCTTTAATATTCATGACTGAATGTAGAAGGGCTGAAGAATTTTGATCTGAGGAGTTGGTTGTGGGATCACACGTTCATCACATCTTGCTTCTGTTGTTTAGCATAGGTATAATCCTATGTGTAACTTTACCAGAATTGATGCCTCATTTTTAGCAATGCCTAGTTCTGTTCCTCACATGACCTCCTACATGTCTCATTGAACCATTATTGAGCCCATGGTGTGACGATAGTGGAAGAGTGAGATTGCAGACTGCTGAATTATATTCAGCTACTGCTAATGGCCGCCAGTGCCTGAAGGATTGCAATTGATTAGGTCCGTTCTGAATTTGACCCACTTAGTACAGTGAAAGTGCCGCACAGTATGACGAGCACTGCTCTCAATGTCTGGTCTGAGCTTATGTCCATGGGGACTATGTGGTACTCATTCCGCCCAGTATTGTTGCGTGACAGGCACATTGGTGAGGATGGGCCTAGTACATTTCTCCCTCCCATTGGTTCTCTCAACGGTTGCTGTGGTTCCTGTCTGGCAGATATGTGTTCAAGGCTTCTAGCAGGCCCGTCTGTCATCATGCAACTGCATTTCTCTTGCTGATGGACATTGCAGGCCCCCACCTAAAGTACATTCTGTGCCCTTGTTACCCTGAATGCCTCTTCCAATAATTATTCAGTACAGACTCTCCTTGCTGATGTTTTTCATGCCATGAAACATCAGAGGGTTGGAGTCCATGTTGAAGTTCTTGGGACAGCTTTTCCCCAGCAATTATACATCACAGTGCTACTACCTACAGTAGGTTTATCCTGCCAGTGAAACAGGACATATCCAAGGATTTTGATGGAGGAGTCTGGAACATTGTCTTCACAGTATGATTTCGTGAGTCTGATTGTCAGGCTGGACGATAGCTCTCCAATTCTGATGCAAATTCCCTGATGTTAGTAAAGAAGTTTTGCATGGTTGACTGAATATGGTTAGTGCTGAAAATGTGTTGCTGGAAAAGTGCAGCAGGTCAGGTAGCATCCAAGGAGCAGGAGAATTGACGTTTCGGACATGAGATGGAAATGTGTTGCTGGAAAAGCGCAGCAGGTCAGGCAGCATCTAGGGAACAGGAGAATCGACATTTCGGGCATTAGCCCTTCTTCAGGAATCAATGTGTGATCTGGGCTTGTGTCCACAAGCACTATGAATATGGTTAGTAGTTGTTTCTGATGCCTTGTTTGATGCTGTTTGATTCATCCATAGTGCAAATATCACAGAAAGAACAGGTTTCAGTGCATGATGTCTTATTTTCCTCCTGGACTTAGTTGTATCGTATATGATACAACTAACAACTTTTATTTGTATAGCAACTTTAACACAGTAAAGTTCTTGAGTGTAATCAGACGTAAATTGATACTGAGCCAAAGAAAGTGATGGTAGAACAGGTGCCAAGAACTTTGACAAAATCGTAGGTGATGAGGATTCTCTGAATGAATGGAGAAAAGTTATGATGATCTAGCTTCCTTCTCTGACCTCCATGCTATTGTAAATGGTGTGCATTTCCTCGAGAACTTTAGCTCCCTCCCTTTAAAAATCTTCATACTTTCTCAAAAAATAGTTACTGTTTACCCTTCAGTTCTTGCAAACCGCTCCAAAGCCCTTTACCTTATTGCTCAACAAGTCTATTTCCAACTCTCTGAATTTCTCAATTCTAGCATTTGTCTGTATCACAATCCTAGACCTCATTTTATGAAATGACATTCAGAGTGTGAACATAATGTATTCTCCCTGTTTATCACTGACTTATGAGTCTTCAATATGAAAAGCTACAATAATCAAAATCCTCTTCTGAGGCACCTCTGGTGTTTAGCTCAGTGACACCTCTTTTTTTTTCGTTTGGGTCATGCTCATCTCTTTGGGAACAGGACATCTCCAAAAATTGGTTCTTTTTCCATTCCTGCGCTATTCTAAGGATCTGTCCTTGGCTGTCCAGTTCCTCATTTACAATTCTCTTCCGTAATACCTTCAGCAGACTGGGGTCATTTTTCACACATTAAACTGAAAATATCCGGCTCTGTCTCTCTCCACATATCTTGAAGCCTGCACTACTTTGATTCATATTGTTTAAATGACCACCTGGATTTTAGGGAAACAATTATTTATTAAGCATCAAGACGGGAGCCAACTCTTCAATCCGTCAAACTCCATTCCTAATGTCACTGATTCTATCCATGTTCCCAACCACTTGTCAGGCTGAATGAGACTGTTCACAACCTTAGGGTGGTGTGTGAGTCACAGCTGAATTTCCTAATCTCATATCCGTGACATTGTAAAGATTACTTCGTTCAAACTAGGTCATTTGGCCCAATTTTTGTCCTCCTACTTTTCTATCTGCTGCTGATACCTTAATCGTGTTGTTAGCTTCTCCAGACTACATTGACTGAGTGCTATCACAGCGTTCGGTTCCCATCCTCCTGAAAATCAGTTCATCCAAAATTCTGCATTTGTTATTTGCAAAAACCAAGTACTATTCAATTGACTCTCCTCATCACTCGTCTTTGTTAACCTGCATTGGCATCTGTCTACCAACATTTAAAATTCAAAGTTCTCTTCTCTGTTTAGATTTCTCCAGACCTTACCTTCCCCTATCTCAAATCTTCTGCTGAACTGCAGCTCTAACCTCCCCCACCAAGGAACATCCCAAGCTATTACTGCTTTATGCGTTTTACTCGACCATTAGTGGCTATTCCTTTATGTATGTAAACTGGAGTTTTCTTTGTAGACCACTGTACCTGTGACCACCTTCTCATCATTTAAGATACTTACTAAAACCAATTTTTAAAAAAATAATTTGTCCTCTTTCTGCAAGATTGCATGACATTTGCTTTTAGCTTTTTAACCACAACATGGCGGCTCAGTGTTTAGCACTGCTGCCTTACAGCACCAGGATGCCAGGTTCAGTTCTGGCCTTGGGTGACTGTCTGTGTGGAATTTGCACATTCTCTCCGTGTCTGCATGGGTTTCCTCCGGATGCTCCGGTTTCCTCCCACAGTTCAAAGATGTGCAGGTCAGGTGAATTGGCCATGCTAAATTGCCCACAGTGTTAGGTGCATTAGTCAGAGGAAAATGGGACTGGGTGGGTTACTCTTCGGAGGGTTGGTGTGGACTTGTTGGGCCGAAGGGCCTGTTTCCACACTGTAGGGAATCTAATCTAATCTTTGGCGGTGTCCATTTTTATGTTGTGCATTGTTGTCAAACTAAGTGACAGAATATTGTGCTTTAGGACAGAGGTGGACAGCAGATTCCTGTGACTTCTTATTGAACCCCTAATGTAATTTAGTTGTGCAGAATGTTATTGACAAGCTATGGCATCGAAGCAAACTAGGTTAGTCTGGAACCTGAACATTAATTGATGAATAATGATCAATGCTTTTCAGTCTATTCAGTCAGTAAAATAATAACATCTCCATAATTGATTTTATAGACTAGACTCTATAAAATCAGTACAAAAGTTATTCAACCCTTAATTCTGGGCTAGTATTTTTCTTTGATCAATGCAAGTGTATTTCCACTGCCCCACATTCTCTCTATAATTATGATTCTACCAAATAACTATTTAAAAAAATGTTGGTGTAGTGGACAGTGAAGAAGATTATCTCAGTACAGTGATCAAGATCAGATGGGTCAAGAAGTGGCAGATAGAGTTTAATTTAGATAAATGTGAGGTGTTGCATTTTGGTAAGGCAAATCAGGGCAGGACTTATACAGTTAATGAGAAGTCATAGTCATAGAGATGTACGGCACGGAAACAGACCCTTCGGTCCAACTAGTCCATGCCGACCAGATATCCCAACAATCTCTAGTCCCACCTGCCAGCACCTGGCCTATATCCCTCCCTTCCTATTCATATGCCCATCCAGATGCCTTTTAAATTTTGCAATTGTACTAGCCTCCACCACTTCCTCTGGCAGCCCATTCCATACACGTACCACCCTCTACGTGAAAAAGTTGCCCCTTAGATCTCTCATCTTTCCCCTCTCACCCTAAATCTATGCCCTCTAGTTATGGACTCCCCCCACCCCAGGGAAATGACTTTGTCTATTTATCCTATCTGTGCCCCTCATGATTTTATTAACCTCTATAAAGGTCACCCCTCAGTCTCCAATGCTCCAGGGAAAACAGCCTTAGCCTATTGAAGGTATCAAACCAAACTTGCAAATACTGATTGGTGACATTTAATCAGAGGCACTGATTTTCTTGTTTGTTTCTCCCTGAGTTCACCGCTGCTTTCCCTCACCCAGGTTTAATTCAATTTACATGTTGTGATGCATTGTTATATAAATGTTACACTAGAAGCAGGTCATAGTTTTATGTAAATTTCCATTTGCAATTATATTCTATGAAGTTAAAAATTATCTAATGTACAAATCTGAAGTCCTGATTAGGTACTTGCGTGAATATTTTAAATTTGCTAAAATAAGATTTTTTTTTAAATTATGAAATATTTTAACAAAATAAAAAGAGCTTCTATTTTTGCTAGACTAGCCAATGATTGAGGAAACAATCACTAAGTAAGTGCTATATGTGTCATGGAGAACACCTCAGGACAGACTGATGGCACATTAACTGCAATGTTACACTGAACAAAAGGACCTAGGGGTGCAGGTGCATAGTTCCTTGAAAGTGGAGCCGCACGAAGATAGGGTGGTGAAAAAGCTGTTTGGTAAGCTTGCTTTCATTGGTCAGTGCATTGAGTATAGGAGTTGGGATATCATGTTGCAGCTGTACAGGACATTGGTGAGGCCACTTTTGGAATACTGCGTTCAATTCTGTTCTCTCTGCTTTGGAAGGATGTTGTGAAACTTGAGGGTGCAGAAAAGATTTACAAGGATGTTGCTGGGGCTGTAGGGTTTGAGTTGTAGGGAAAGGCTGAATAGTCTAGGGCTTTTCCCCTGGAACGTTGGAGACTGAGGGGTGACCTTATAGAGGCTTATAAAATCATGAGGGGCATGATAGATAGCCAAGGTCTTTTCTCCAGGGTAGGGAAATCCAAAACTAGAGGGCATAGTTTAAGCTGAGAGGGGAAAGATATAAAAGGAACCTAAGATGCAACTTTTTCATGCAGAGTGTGGTGCATGTATAAACTACCAGAGGAAGTGGTGAAGGCTAGTAGAATTACAACATTTAAAAGGCATCTAGATGAGTATATGAATGGGAAGAGTTTAGAGGGATATCTGCCAAATGCTGGCAAATGGGACTAGATCAGTTTGGGATATCTGGTCGGCATGGACAACTCTACAATTCTTTTATTAAAAGTGTTGCTTCAATAACTTTTGCTTCACTAGGTTTGTGATGGAGTATTTCACATTCCATTTATTTATTGAAGTTTTTTAAACTTCCTCTTTGATTCATTCATGTTTAATGTTTTAGAGATAACTATTAAAATGAGTAAGTTTTTAAAAAATCTACCGGGAAAATTTCAGTTATTCTGTAAGTAATTGGGATAATCTGGTTTATAAGAAAATCTTTGGTTCATTAACGGAAAACTTCAATAGTTACCACTGACAAAAGCCCTACATTGAAAATTGTGATTATTCAAGAACTATCTTGGAATTCAAGTTATTCATTTTTTTGTTTTGGCAGGTACTTCGTCAAATTTTCATGGGGTTGGACCGTGGGCCTGCTATTTCCCTTTATTTTCACTTCAAATTACTTTCTTCAAAGGGATGTTCTGTTTGCAGTACGTCGTGTAACTTCATGTCTGGTAGGAACTGGTGTTTGGTTTCTTAGCACAAGGACTTTTCACATTATTGAAAATTTCACAGGTGAGTGCTACGAATCCCAAAATATGACTGTTCTTCATGAACTTGACAACCTATACACCTGCAAGAAAAATGGCCACATTTGGCTTGGCTTTGACATCTCTGGACACTCCTTCTTATTGTCGTACTGTGTACTAATTATGACAGAAGAAATAGCTGTCATGAATGAACTTCACAAAGTGGAGCAAAAGCCAGGAAAGGCCATAGCAACAATAATTAAATCACTGTTTATTGCTTTAAATGCCTTGCTTTTGTTGTGGATTTGGATGTTTTTTTGTACTGCAGTGTACTTTCATGATATGCCTCATAAAATAATTGGAACTGCTTTTGGAATTTCTGCCTGGTATGGAACATACAGGTTTTGGTATAAGAAATCTTTTTCTCCTGGATTGCCACCTGAAACTGGGAACAAAAAGGAGTAGTATTCTGAAATCTTCAAGTATTGATGTAATTTTTGCCATTCTTTGTATACAAGTTCTAGGCATTATTGAATTTGTATTTTTGCAATGTGATGTGTATGTAAATATTTACTATTCTCACGACATGAAGCTGGCTTATTTGTTGAGCTCAGATTAGAGGAAAGGATTGATATTCAACACCAGTTGTGAAGTGCATCTAATATAATCAGTTTCAAAATGACAATGCAAATAATATAACTGAATATAACTTTAAAACGCTCAGGATTCGCTTTTCAATTGTTTCTTCACTGGGGTGGATTTTAAAGTTGTTACCTGCGGTACAGAAAATTAGCTTTCCAATTTCTGTGTCAGTCTAAACCAATGGAAGCAGCTTTATTTTAAATGAGGAACATTTATTTGCAGCTTGCACTGCTTTAGCATGTCTGCGTACATATAGTCACATAGCAGCCCAGGTGTAATTACGGAATAATATGTCATGCGGATCTTTATTATATAAGATGCTGGCCATTATTCTTTTTTTTAGTTGTTCAGCCACAAAGTGTAACAATATTAGCAATTTTTAAAACTTTATAGTCTCCTCTATTTTTGTTTAAAATCAAATAATTACGTGAATAAGTAGAGCTGGTGGCTATTCTATCCATTTGTCTAAAATTTACATTTCTCCACTTTAATTTTGTTCGTCCATTCTTCATTATTTCTGTTGCATAATATTAAGTGCAATGTACATTTATCTTTATTACATCTTTTCAATCTGTTCTGTGATTTTTAAAGCAATTATGTAATCAGTAATTCTATCAATAATCTATGTCTCCATTGCTTTTTTGAATGTTGTTTAAAAACATTTGAGTATAAATGTGATTGGAAATATTCACTCGCAGTACTTAATATAATAAAAGGCATAATAGATTTAGTTATAATTGCTGTTACTTAGTATAAGTACATAGGTCTGCTAAACCTAACTTTCAACAGAAGTGTAATCAATTAGCTAGTCTAACTTCATAAAAACAAAAGTAAGTCAAACAAATTGATTCAACATGCTTATCGGGTAGTTACTTTGTTACTGCACCTTTCAGTAATCTCTTTATATAAATCACTAAACTATGAAATCAAAGTTGAGTAATATTTGTTGAATGATGTCTACATTTGTTCTTGCAACTCTTATGTTTATTCCTCAAGAATAAATTAGTTATTTCTTTCCTGCACTTGGGTTGTTGCTTAAACTGTTAACTTCATTGTGCCTAAAATATTCTGCCTTCAAAGCATAGTAATTGTCAACGTCCATTGCTTATGAAAGGCATTGCTGACAAGTTTTGTATAACAATATTTATATGATCTGATAGACTTAAGAAATTATCTTCTCTCTTATGTATTGAAGTCCAGTTGTTTTGTTGTAATCAATTGAAGATTTCTTTGTTGTGGAGAGAAAATTGCTTGGATAGCATGTTTATTTCATTCTGTGTATGTGTTGTATTTTTAAGAGATAAATATGGTTTAAAAAAAATCAAACTACGTCTAAAAGTGTTATAAAGTAAAACCTATAGCACATGTTTTCCTTTTAACCAGTTTCTATTCCCATAGGAAGAATTTACATTAAAAGTGTTTATCTGATGTACATTGTATGCTTTAAATGTAATGAAATATGTTTTGAAATGTAAGCTGGTGCTGTTAACCAACATGTATGTAGAGTTAAGAGTTGCTATAGGATGCATACATGCTCTGAAATGATCCATTTGTAATTAATATGTCTATTTAAGAAAAACTTTTGTAAATTGGATGGAGCGTAGATGTAATGGTTTGGGAATTGACACTGCATACCTAATTTACTTTCTTTGCATAAGTAACTTTTTTAAAAAATGCTTTTAATGCAAGTGAGATTGATTTTTGAAATGTAATGATGCACTGTGATATTTAGATTTCTCCCAGAATCTAGAGGAATTCTTTGACCTACTTGCCTCAATTTGAAACACTATACAAAGGAATAAGGCATGTTATATGTTTAGAATTCATTAGCTATGTACTTCTCATTAAATATTTAACATTTTTAACTATTATTGAGTTTTGCCTTTTCAATTGCATCAAAGGTGATCCTTCACCTTCCTATCGCCCTCCATTAAGACCTCTGTTTCAGCTATGGCTGTTCCATTTAGTCGTCTTTGGCACCTATGTTTTCACCTATTTCATTCTGATACCTGGCTTTCTTGCCCTAAAACTTATTCTAGGCTTATTTCAGACCCTTCCTAAGGTGTGTTTAGTTGGCCAGGCTTTAAGTCATCCTTAACAATACATCTTTTTATAATCTTGTACTTTTGTGAATCATGCATTGGAGAGGTTTTCCCTTGATAATTGTTATAAATAAGCTGACAGTATGAATGCTGAGGGTTATGTATTAAGTCAAACAAACTAGAGAAATAACTTGAAGCCAGTATCTAGAAGATTATGTTGCATATGGTTTTATATGAAAAATAGACAACTAAATAGAGTTTATTATATAACATCCAATCTCTGTGCATAATACTTGAATATTGTCATGTCTGTTTTGTCTATTTTATTTATCATTATTTCTTGGTTTGGACATGAAAATACAGAAATGTAGGTGATCTCACCTCCCCCCACCGTGACTTTTAATTGCTGTAATTGAGTTGCTTGCTTGACTAGTCCATGGGTGAGTTGACCTCTGTGTGGCTGTGGAAATTCAGGGAAAAAGGACTTGCCTATTGAGAAGCAGCTCGATAATTTAAGCATATTTTGCAGTTTGCATTTATGAAGGTCCATAATATTATTTTGAGAAGATGGGCTCAAAAGTGGAGGGTGAAATTGATGCTTGTTTTCAGTTCTGTCCAGTGCACTTTAGGAGAATTCTTATAGTTCAGAGATGGATTTGCTACAATCCCATTTCTTTATTGCTGACCTTGCACATGGTCACTAAGATCTCTACCCTACAGTGTTGTGATTGAGATGGGAGGGGTTCACTGTCTTTGGCTCGTCCCACTCTTCTGTGGGAGACAACAAAAATTGTACTGTTTTTCCAGATGTGGTCAATCGTATGCTTTCTTGTTATTAGACTTGGGTTACCTGGTTGATTTAATTTTAATAAATGCAAAATTATTGATTTATTAAAACAAAACTTATTAAATGACAATGTGAAATTAGCTAATGCTTAGTTCATACTATGGAAATATAAATGTGGACCCCTCTAAATAACCCAAAGTATACACAAAAACACTTTCACATTCTAGATGAAGAGAAAACAAAATCCTTTCTGTGGCAATTTACTCTGGGAGAAGATAAAACACTTCTTGCTTAAATGTTAGATCCTGAAGACAAAATAAAAGACATAAGATGTGTAATGTTCAGACAACTGTCAGTGTAATATTCTGATGCAGAAAGATGAATCCCACTAAACACAAGCAATTATCTCTGAGATCTTAGCATGTTTCTTAAATAAGCTGTGTTGGCATTCCGAGTTTTTAGAAAGATAGTTATGGGTTGGACTAGAGCAATATTCCAAATACCACACTGGGCCCACACAAAGGCATTTTACAAAAGCAAAAGTGCTGGGCTGAGAAGCTTTTCCCCTTTCCAAGGCTGACCAACAACTGAAAAATTCAAACAATCTCCAAACAAACTGCAACCTGAAAGTTGAAAACCCACGCAGGGATTCTACAGGAAATAAGCAGTTACCATAAAATGTGACTTTCAGGAAATGCCTTGCTTAAATAACGACCCTTCGAACCTAATTGCTAAATATGAAGAAAGAGTATTTTTAAAATGCTTAAATATGAAGTCACAATATTGGCATTTCAATATCTAATGCCAATACAAAGTATTAGAGCAACTCAGCAGGTCTGGCAGCATTGTAGAGAGAGAATCTTCTTTGTATCTGATTTTATTGTTGTTTATTAGATGACCACATTTTGGAAAGGACAATCCAAAAATATCTTCTTTTGCCATGTGCTGTGGCCAATTTGCTCATACACAGATAATGGGTGAATGAGACTTTGCATGTAACACAAAAACATTTTGAAGCCAGTGACCTTTCTAATTATTAGATTGTTGCTAAGTTCCATGTGTTTTCTCCTTACATCATTCTAGTTAAGTTTCTGCTAACCCAGCAAAATTTAGGTTGATATCTACACACCCTAACTCTGTTATCTCCTCCCATTCTGCACTATGTACAGATCTGTGTACAGTTCCAGTTCTGGCTTTTGAGCATCTCTGATATTCAATGTCCCAATTTTGATCACTGTACTGCCATGAATGTGGGGTCCTGAGTTCTGAAATACTGTATTCAAACCTCTACCTCTACCTCTCTTTTTTGTCTAAAGTAGCATCTTAAAGAAGGAAATACTCTTTATGACTAAGCTTTCAATTATCTGCCTTTTTTTTTGTAGCTTGACAGTGGAATATATTTGATTACACTCATTGTAGCACTGTGGCACATTTTACCATGTAAAGGTGCAACACCATTGAGCACAACAAACATTAATTCCACAAACCTCATTTTATGAATTTGAGCAAAATCATACTGCCCTGAGACACTGAAGATCCATTATGGCCAACATATTGCACCAACGCATATATCATTAGCAGTCCCAATTTTTTACAATTATTCTGTCTAATTTAAAAGATTAGTAATTGCTTGAATTTCCACCAGCAGCTATTGGCGGAGTCAGTAGGGATTGAGAAGCTAGCTCAAGATTCCCTCAGTTTGCATTTGACCAGCATAGCAATGGCAATTGAGTCACACAGTACAGAAACAGACCTTTCAGCTCAACTTGTCCATGCTGACCAGGTTTCCTGAACTGAACTAGTACCATTTGCCTGCATTTGGCCCATATTCCTCCAGATCCATTATTACTTTGCTTCAAGGGAGCTCTCACATCCCTGAAGCACAACTGAAGTTCCCAACTGGAAAGCTCCAGTTTGATCCCTGCCAAGTCAAACAGGTAACAAAGTCAACCATACCCTTCCCACCAACTAGCTTTCTCTCTTTTCCTCCCATCAGCCCCACCTGCTTTCTGAATAACCAAAACTAGCTCTCCTACTGTTAGCATCTCGCTCTTGCAAGAATCAAACTCAAGTTATGGTACACATCCATATTCATGTTAAACAATTAACTTGTGGTCTTTTCCAGCAACCGTGTTTCTTGGATGAACGTTTCAAGTAATCCACTCCTAATTTCAAATGCATATAATGGTACTGAAACTGCTGCTGTAGTGATAGATGAAGTTCAAATCCAAACTTTGTTTTTTAATTTTATAGTGTGTCATTCATCAGGGATCATTTGGCAGCTCATTTAGAGGATTGGGATGTTGGAAACATTGAAAGATGAGGTGATGATTGATGGATGAAAGATAGCTGCTTGATGATATCTGCAGTGACCAGAGAGTAGCTGTTATGTAGGAAGTTAGCATAATGGAATGTAAAAAGGCAGTTACAGAGTGTTGTCAATTCTGGTCAAAAGCAAGAAATCATTAAATGGCATTGATTTTGTTCATACATATCTACTCTGTTCAAACAATGCTTGTTATTGTCTCATTAGTTTTGCAATTGCATTACAATTTCATAAATTTGTAACAGTATTCAGATACATTTTTGTGTTTGTTTAAAAATTGTAGCATGTGCATAGCTGGAGAATGTATAAGGGATAACTTCATTAACTAGCTTTGAAAACTTTCAAAATAATTGTACTTAACCTAGAAATTATCTGGTATCACTGAGAATTTGGTACATCTTGTTGGTCTTCCTCCATCTCTTTCCATGTTGAAATGAACTGTAAACTTGACCTGACTTTTTATATTTATATTATGGTTTGATCTTCTAAACATTAATATGCAGCAGCTGGCTACATATGTTTTTTTTTTTAAAACCTAGAATAGTGTGTTATTATTATTCTGGGGCAGCCACATTTAAAGTAGGCAAGGTGCAGATCAACTTTTAGCTCTGAGGGCATGGGATATGCCCCTCTGTAAAATCCTTCCCACTTTTTAAGATCTCTGCGAAGACCTGTAGCTCAGGCCTTAGATGAGGTAGTTGGTTAACTCGCCAAGCTGCTGGGTTATTGTGTAGACATTTCTTTACCGTGCTAGGTAACATCAGTGTGCCTTCCGTGAATTGCTGTTGTTCTGTCCCACTTAGTTTTTTATGTGGTCCGATCTGTTGGGGTGAGTGTCACTTCCAGGTCTGTCTGCAGCGGTTTGTAAGGCCTTCAACAAACACAGAAGTAGATCCAGTGTACAAACTGCTGCAGAGAAGACCCAGGAGTGGACACTCGCCCCAACAGACCGGACCACATAAAAAACCCATTGGGACAGACAATAGCACTTCACAGAACTCATGCTGATGATGTTACCCAGCATGGTAACGAAACATCTGCATGATAACCCAGCAGCTGGGTGAACTAACAAAGTGCCTCACCCACTGTGGGAGCAAAGCACCTGCTTACACATACCAAAACACTTCTCTGCATTATTGCACACTTGGTATTAGTGATCCTCAGACACCACTTCCATTTTACCTACCACTCACACACAATTACTCCATTTACCAGCACTCACTTCCTTTCCCATTCTAACGGCTCTTTAGTCCAAACTGAAGGTAGCAAGTCAACAAGACAGATCACGTCCTTTGTTTGCCCATTGGCAGCAGTGCATCACAGAATTTGTCAATTGTCAAAAGGCTCTTTAGATGTGTCTGAGTCCCTGAGTGGTGGCATTTATGCAAACCACAATTAGATTGAATAGTATTTAGCATTAATAGAGTTGGTGAACTGGGAGTCCAGCTAGAACATTGCTTGCCCACAACCACAAAAACTCATTAGGGTCTATTCACACACACAACTAGTTAATTTTAACATTTTAGACATCCACAGTAACAACATACACATTTTTAAACAGTGATTTTTTTTTTTATGTAATATTTTGCTTCTCAACTCATTTCCTTTACCAAATTAGTCTGCACAAGAAGGTACATTTTATATGGAAAGGAACTGAGAACTGAGTAGAACATTAATTTATGGTCTTACTGCTAATTAAGTAATTTTAAGTGAACAGTACAAAATAAGGCAGCAGTGTTGCTGGAAGACGTAAATAAAAATGACAACGCCTGTATCATCACTTGACCATCTGCAAGACTCTAAAAGGTTTATACGAAGCTAATAACTGCTGTTGCCTAGAAGTTACCAAAATATGGTGACCATTCATTTATTTAACCTGTCATCACAAAAAAAAGTAAAACAGTAATATTGATATGTCATACATTGTATATTATAAATCATTTTCGATTCAGTATCTGAACAGAAATGAAGTATGTTTGCAAGGTGAATATCATCAGTAGTACAGTACATTCAGTGAAATTTTCAGTACTTAGTCATATTTGACTTCGATTGCTAAATCGTTTATTAAGACCTATGTCAAGTCCTGATGTCATAGTCAGGCAATTAGACATGAGCACAATCCTGAATTATTTGTGAATGACTTTTTTTTTGCACTGGAAACTTGGTGGGAAACTGACATTGCAGTATGTTGTTTTCTGTTTCATCGCCACTGACCTGCATTCAGAAACTGAGAATGGACAATGGCTTCAAAATACAAACATAAAGAAAATGTACTATTTTGTTGTTTCGCAGTTTCTTTTTGATAATTAGAAGAAGAAAGTCCTTCAATCAGTGGCCACAAGCTAGACTTCTTTTGTATAAATTCTGTTATGAATGCAGATGCAATTTCTATAAATGTTGTAAATTCTGGTCTGTTGGTCCAATAAAATTATCTCTCTTATAAATGAGCAGTTTTCATTGTTTTTCTCATTTATTTGCACTGGCCATCAATTGCAGAGTTTGAGTGTGTTTTTTACATCACACATTAATGGTAGATTGAACATTTAATGCTGTTATTTTGGGTATTTGAAGCTAAGAACGACTTTAAAATGATTTTGTATTCTATTACCTTTGTAACATTAAGGATAATTTTGGCAAATGCAACTGAAATCAGAGAATTTGCCCAATCTATTGTAAACTCCAGTGGCTCCACATAGCCAAACATTAGCATGCTTATATTTTGCCATGTTATTATGTGATATTTTGCCCTGTAAGCACTGCATTTAGAGTTTACAGCAAGTTTGAAAATGCACTTATGAAATTTTAAAATGTGATACACATGTAATATTCTTTCCTGTGACATGAGTCTTTACTCTTCAAGGCATCACTTATTTTCCTTTCTCTGCAAAAAGACACCTTCTTTCAGGGCAAAACAAAATACTAAGAATTCATGGTATATCAATTAACTAGCTAGCTGGTTTTAAAACCATTTTTTGTACACAATTGCTACTTCATCATTTGGAAAGAGAATTTGGAACTAATCAGTCTATTCACATTACTAGTAAACTGAAATATTGCCACATTGCATTTTGATTTCTTCAAAATAAATTTACAATCAAATAGAGAATGTATTATTTAAGAAATGTTCAAGATGGTATTATTGTGATGGTGTATATTTTAAGGCTGCTGTATTCTCAGGAAGGCTAGATTCTTGATGTAAACATTGAAGATGAGGTCCTTCCTCCTACATCAGGTTAATATGATATCCATGTTAAAGTCAAATTTTAAAGATACAGTGGCTTGTTTAGCAAAGCATCTTGTTTGAAATCTTCAGTAGAGGCAAACTTAAATTACACTATTAAGACTGTTAAGTTATTCATTTTTTTAAAAACCTCTACAGAATTTTGTAGAAGGCAAGGCCGTTGCTTTGACCAATATTTATTATTTCATTTTCTGACTAAAAGGAAACCAAAACACAATTTTTTTTTTTTGAGTGACCATTTTAAATTGCCAACATTGATCAGTGTTGAGGGTGCATTGATTCTAATCATGGCCATCCAGTCACAAAAGCTCTTCCTTTTTTAAAACCATCTCAGTGGAGTAATTGGGGAAACAGGAATTGACATCTCCACAACATCTAATGGCAGTCCAACTTTTGATGACTTTGTAGTTTCTGTGATGTAACTAGTCGTGGTCGAAATAAAAATTTAAGTCCGTTATTAGAATGGGAATGTGAGAACTTATGTCCACAACTGTTATGCATGAAAGGAACATCTTAAAATACTGCTGAGGTTATTTGAAATTTACAGTTTTATGTCATGAACCACTGATTTGTTTTCTCATAGAGAGAAAATGGCACATGTTTGAAATTTCTCAAAGAGAAAACTGAGTTGTATTCATTGTGGAATATTTTCATAGGATAATAATAATAATTCAGATCACACAAAGAAATATCAGGCAAAGGTGGAATAGATTACGGTTCTTATCCAGGGACCCCCCCCATTAAAGACACTAACATAAAGTATGAACAAATACTGAAAACATTCTCTTGTTCTGGTTTCATTGCTGCCTTCTGAATTTTCACATTCAACAATTGATCAGATGGGCCAAAGGAGTGGCAGATGGAATTTAATTTAGATACGTGTGACATGTTCATTTTGGTAAGGCAAATCAGGACAGGACTTATACAGTTAACTGGGAGTGTTGCCAAACAAAGAGACTTGGGTGCAGGTGTGTAGTTCCTTGAAAGTGTCGCAGGTAGATAAGATGGTGAAGAAGGCTTTTGGCAGACTTGCCTTCATTGGTAAGTGCATAGAGTATAGGAATTGTGAGGTCATGTTGCGGCTGTATAGGACATTGGTGAGGCCACTCCTAGAATACTGTGTTCAGTTCTGCTCTCCCTGCTTTAGGAAAGATATGAAGTTTGAAAGATTTTGGAAAATGTTTACAAGGAGGTTGCCAGGATTGGAGACTTTAAACTATAGGGAGAGGCTGAATTGGCTGGGACTTTCTTTCCCGGAACATCGGAGGCTGAGGGATGACCTTAAATATGTTTATAAAATCATGGGGGACATGGATAGGATGAATAGCCAAATGTGTTTATTTTTGGTATGGGAATTCAAAACTAGAGGGCATAGGTTTAAGGTGAGAGGGGTAAGATTTAAAAGGGACATGAGGGGTAATCTTTTCACGCAGAGGGTGATGCATGTATGGAATGAACTGCCAGAGGAAGTGATGGAGGCTGGGACAATTACAGCATTTAAAAGGCATCTGGTTGGGTACATGAATAGAAAAGGTTATGATGGATATGGGCCAAATGCTGGCAAATGGGACAAAATGAGTTTAGGACATCTGGTTGGCATGGATGAGTTGGACTGAAGGGTTTGTTTATGTGCTATAAAACTGACTGTATAGCAGTTTCTGTACACCAATCTGGGTGTATATATGGTTTGAGTTATGACACAAAGATTATTGAAATTTATGTTATCATTAACAAGCTTTTTGTCGGTTTTTTAGGGTTTGTTTCAACTCCATTGCCATACTGGCAAGTAATTTTCCACATAGGTCATTTTTGTATGTACTTTAAATTCCAACTTCATTCCAGTGTATTTAGATGCTTGTTTTGTGTGTTCAATAGATATGTTTTGACAAATATTGAGTTAATTAGACTTTGATATTATGACAGGTCTTATCAAGAGTAACCATCTCATTACATGCAATATGCCAAGTGGGCAGGGATTGGCCACTACCATTCGAGTTTTTGTTTACTTTTTAACTTAAGTCGAATGTCCCTTTCTGCCAATTTTCTCAAGTGCCCCTAGTAGCAGATTAATTAAGTACATTGTAATGTATAACTGAACAATGGAGACCCAAAATCTACCAGGTTGAAATTATTATCTCTGACAGCTAATTCTGTTTTGGGCACTGGGCAGATATCATGTTGGCCTTTGCATCCCTGGATTATTCAGTAAGGCTTCTGTTCCAAATAGTTTAATGTTTGGACATGAAGTGAATCTGAGCTCATATTTGGCTGTGGTGGATTGTACCAATATTCTGGTTAGCAGGCTAATTCGTTTGCCTAACTGAGATGGCTATTTGTGATCTGCAGTGAAGGATCAAAGATAATAGTGGAACAATGTCTCAGCATGAATTTGCTGTCTTTGGAAAGAGGAGAGTGATGTAGATATAATATAGGCAAAGGCCAGAAAAGAGAAAAATGTATGTCTGAATAAACAGCACATGATGGTATTGAGAAGTGAGTAATGAAGAATAAGCTATTGCATGTAAATCACAATATGGTTAACTCATGAATTCAGCTGGGATGTAGGGTAGAACTGCTAGCTGCATTAACAGTATACCCCGTGGAAAAGAAAAGCTGAAAAAATCACATGGATGATTATTGCTCTTCAGTCACTGAATGCAGACTCAGAAAGGCTCAGATGCAAATTGTATAGCATCCCCTGAACTGCAGAATGATCTAAAGAAACCTTAAATGGGGAGTATTGACATGTTTTCAAAATAAAATTGCAGTTGTAAGTCAAGTAAGTGCACTTCATTTTTTTAACTCAATTATGAATGTTAACTTCATCCTTTTCAAGTATGAAATACATTCATAATTCATTCAAAAGTAATAAATGTATGTTTGAAAATTATCCATTAACACCTCTCAAAGCAGAGTTCAAACTTAAAATCAGCAAAAGAAAATATGGTTGGACCAAAGTGGCTTTGTATAAACCTGATCATAAAATAATTTGAGCAGATTGACTTAGTAGAAGTCAGTGACATGTCTCATGAAAATGTGCTTTAGTCCAACTCCCTAGAGCCTGTTTATTTCTAAATATTATCAACAGGGCAGAGTTTTGCTGGATTGCTAGCTTTTCAAGTGTAATATACAATGCAATTTCCTAACTGTCAATTGATTCACTTCTAACTTGACTATCTGGTGGTATTTATGCTGCTTGATGAAGTTCAGGTCTGAAGTTACATGGGAAATCTAAATCTATGCATTTAAAAAAAAACAGCAGTGAAAGAATATGTGCTGTGTAATATACCATTCTATGGCATGGAATGTTAACAGTACTACAGAGTTCACCTACTGAAATTAGTCACATTTTTTAAACATTCCATAATATCACACATTACATGGACTGCAGAATTACACTTACTCCTTTACATATATTTTTTCTTGAGATACCAGTAAGCAAAATATCCCATTCCACCAAGGGTTCCCATTAAAAATGAGGCGCCAAAGAAAGAAGGTGGTTTTCTTTTCACAAGGCGGAATGCGTTAGGCAAAACAGCTGACAGCAATGTGGTATGTATGTCTCCCAAAACCTTTCGAAATGCAGTACGTTTCTGCACTCTTTCAAAATATGCTTTTAAATTGGGTCGATCTGCATTTCCCCAGTACTTTTTAGCGAGCCCCAAGAATTTTAAGCGATGTAACGTTGCTCCAAGGGAGATATCCGCTAAGGTAAAAATTGATCCACAAAGCCACGTTTCACACTTCTGTCCTGGAAAAACAAAGGATGTAAAGTCTTGCATGAGATGTTGCACTGAAACTTTCAATATTCCAGTGTTGTAAAATGCTTATCATTTTAAGAAATAATATGAAAGTTACTAAGTTGTATTTCAGTCAGCAATGCTCTTTGATGACTTTGAAGTAAGCTCCAACAAACGTGACGATTTCTGAGATGTGGATTTCCCCTTTCCCAATATTAGGTTGTATCTGGTACCAGGTCAGTGGATTTCCAGGCATCTGGCAACAGTGATGTCATCAAACAGGTAGATAGCCTACATGCAGCATTCTTACAGGCAACAAGTGGGAAATAAAATTCTTCAAATTCCAGCACTTTGATTTTATTGACAGTGAAATTAACAGTTGGGATAGTCACATGGTTTAATATAGAAGTTAAGTCATAAACTATTATTTTAAAATGAAGCTTTTTTTTTATCACAGACTTTTGTTATTCAACAAATAGAAGTTCTTGCTGAGTCAATGATGGTCTTTACAAGTAATTATGAATACAGCATGTTATTAAAAACATGGCTTCACCTTATTTAACAAGATAAAACTTTTCAAAGGGTTTTACTGCCAGTCTAATACTGTATTAGTGAACATTATTGTGAGTTAAATGATTTTTAATTTGTTTTCTTTTGAGTGGGCTTCAACAGTGTACCCTCCAATGAAACACATTATCACAAAAGCAACATTTGAATCTTTGGGTTTGATATGTGAACTCCAGAAGTTGCTGTCAGATTCAAAGGACTAGCGATGGTAAAAGCTGACAGTTTTGCTATGAACTAGGCAAAAGTGAGGACTGCAGATGCTGGAAATCCGAATCTATGATGAACGGCTTTTGTCCAATACGTCAATTTTCCTGCTCCTCAGATGCTGCCTGACCTGTGCTTTTCCAGCGCCACTCTAATCTAGTTTTGCTATCACTAGTTTTGCTGTAATAACACAATGATAATATGACAAAACATAAAATAGATAATTTACTGATACATTCAGTTCTCAGCAAATTTGGTGTCAATCCTATCTACACTTCAAACTAAAAAATGACACCTCGTGGCTAAATCAAAATATAAGCCAGCTGAATGTAAAGAGTCTCAAAGCACCCATATTAGTTACTAGAAGCAATGATTAAGGAGGAAATAGAAACAGAAAATGGTGGAGAAATTGAGCAGGTCTGACAGCATCCGTGAAGAGAGGAGAGGTAATGTTTTCAGTCTGGTTGCACTTCTTGAGAAGAATAGGGTTTAGTCATTTGTCAAGATGAGGATATGCTATACCCTATTCAATGTAAAGTCTATTTATAAATAATAGTCGACTGCATTTCAGTATGTTTACTAAATCAAAACACAGTTTACAATTTACTTAACCAACATTCCTAATCAGGAAGTGTGAGGAAGGGGTTACTTTTCTATTGTTGTGCTCAGTTATCCAAATGTGTAAAGTTAGCTATCTGACTTAGATCAGATTTAATATGAAGGTGACTTCTATCTCTTGTGGATTCTTTTCTAATGCCAAAGGAAACGAACAGCAGAATTAGTTTAATTCTCAGTGATTGTTGTGCATTATCCTTTCTTGTCCTTGTTAATCCACTGCATCTTTCAGTATAATTAAACTTATACCGTCCTTCAATGCCAGTTTTCCATTATGCAGTTTGCTGAGCCTGTCTTTGCTTGGTTCAACTCATATATCCACTTATAAATTATGTATCTTTGGTAATGGCCTCTTTTAAATAGACCTGAAACTGTACTCTTGGGGACTGGTAGTATCCATCCCTGCCTTCTCCACTTTATCTTATGTATGTTATAACTTGATGTCATGGTCTGTAGATATGGTGTCAATTTCCAAATGAAAGCTAGGACTACCGCTATATAACCACATTCAGCACTCTGTTACATCAAACCTCTTACACTGACTGAATGTTGGACAAGCAGTCTAATTTTCACAAGCTAAACTTTCAGAACTCAAAAGCCATTGTTTCTGGGCTGAACACAACTTCTCACTCTTTTCTCAGTGGCTCAACTTGAATTAGATCATTCATAAACTTGATTGCCCCTAATCTAAGAGTTTGATTCACCCTAACCTGAGTTGGCTTCCAGTTCAAAAAGGCCCCTGAATTTGTTTTTAGGATGATTAGACATTTTTGAATTCTCTGCATGTCTACAACTTCTTCTGGTCAAAACGTTAGCTCTTCCCACCCAAACACCAAGCAAATTCACAACTGATCTTGGAGAAACCTATTTGGGAGAGATCTCAGCACAGAGACAGCCTTGCTTTAAATCTTCAGTCGTGAATAGAATGGATTCTTTCTTAATTATATGTTTTACTGAGATCTGTCTCTTGATGAAATGTAAAAATATAAGCCACAAGTATTAAGTTAGCTTGGAGTAGTGTTTTATAGAGGAATATAAGGGGTTATTTTCTGGGTCTGCAGATTGGAAGCAAAAATGGCCCTTGGTAGAGTGCCATGGTCGTCTTGTCAGATGTGGGGGTTTAGGAAGAGTTTACGTGTTAGTGAGGATTATAGCTGCAATAAATGCTGTAGGTTGTGAATCCTATCAGATCAAATGAAATGGTTGGAGCAACAGTTAGAGTTACAAAAGCAAGGGGGTGTGATGGATGGCAGTTATAGGAAGAGAGAAAAGTCGCAAATGTAGTCACATAGATGGGTTAACTCCAAGAAAGGTAAGAGAGTTAGGCAGGTAGTGCAGGAGTCTTCTGTGGAAATCTCCATTTCAAACAAGTATGCTGTTTGGAAAAATGTAGGGAGTGATGGATTCTCAGGGGAATGTAGCACGAACAGCCAAGTTTCTGGTATCGCGACTGCTCAAATGCAATGAGATTACAAGAGATCAATTATGTTAGGAGACTCTAGTCCAAGGTTTCTGTGGCCAGTAGCAAAAAAATCAGGATAGTGTGTTGCTTCCCTGGTGCCAGGATCAAGAATGTCTCAGAGAGGGTGCAGAGTGTTCTCAAGGGGGAGAGGGCTCATCAGGAGGTCATTGTATACATTGGAACCAACAATAAAGGAAGGGAGAAGGTTGACATTCTGAAAGGAGAACACAGAGGGTTAGGCAGAAATTTAAAAAGGAGGTCCTTGAGTAGTAATATCTGGATTGTTCCCGGTACTACGAGCTAGTGAGGGTAGGAATAGGATAGAGCAGATGAATGCACGGCCGAGGAGCTGATGTATGGGAGAAGGATTCACATTTTTGAATCGTTGGAAGCTCTTCTGGGATGAAGTGACCTGTACAAGAAGGATGGACTGCATCTAAATTGGAATGTGACTAATATACTGGCATGGAGATTTGCTAGAGCTGCTCGGGAGGATTTAAACTAGTAATGTGGGGGGGGGGGGCAGTGGAAATGCAGCAAGTTGGTGAGGAAACCAATCAATCTGAGATTGGTACAGTTGGAAAAGAAGCAAGATAAACAGTCAGGGCAGGCAGGGACAAAGCAGAGAACAAGGTCAGACTGAAAAATTAAACGGCATTTATTTCCATGCAAGGGGCCTAACAGGGAGGGCAGATGAACACAGGGCATGGTTAGGAACATGGGACTGGGATATCATAGCAATTACAGAAACATGGCTCAGGGATGGGCACGACTGGCAGCTTAATGATCCAGGATACAGATGCTACAGGAAGTACAGAAAGGGAAGCAAAATAGGAGGCAGAGTGGCCTTTATGAAAAGGGATAGCATTACAGGATATTCCTGAAAATACATCCAGGGAAGTTATTTGGGTGGAACTGAGAAATAAGGGAGGGATGAACACCTTATTGGGAATGTATTATAGACTGCTCCCCCCCACCCTTCCCCGTCCCCCACCAATAGTCAGAGGGAAATTGAGAAACAAATTTATAAGGAGATGTTATCTGATAATAGGGTGGTTATGGAACGGGATTTTAACTTTCCAAACATAGACTAGGACTGCCATAGTGTTAAGGGTTTAGATGGAGAGGAATTTGTTAAGTGTGTACAAGACAATTTTCTGATTCAGTATGTGGATGTACCTACAAGAGAAGGTGCAAAACTTGACCTACTCTTGGGGAATAAGGCAGGGCAGGTGACCAAGGTGTCAGTGGGGGAGCACTTTGGGGCTAGCGACCATAATTCTGTTAGTTTTAAAATAGTGATAGAAAATATAGACCAGATCTAAAAGTTGAAGTTCTGAATTGGAGAAGTGCCAATTTTGACGGTATTGGGCAAGAACTTTCAAAAGCTGATTGGGGGCAGATGTTCACAGGTAAAGGGACAGCTGGAAAATGGGAAGCCTTCTGAAATGAGATAACGAGACAGTATATTCCTGTTAGGGTGAAAGGAAAGGCTGGTAGTTATAGGGAATGTTGGATGACTAAAGAAATTGAGGTTTTGGTTAAGAGAAAGAAGGAATCGTATGTCAGGTATAGACAGGATAGGTCGAGTGAATCCTGAGAAGAGTATAAAGGCAGTAGGAGTATACTTAAGAGGGAAATCAGGAGAACAAAAAGGGGACATGAGATAGTTTTGGCAAATAGATTTAAGGAGAATCCAAAATATTTTTACAAATACATTAAGGACGTTAGAGTAACAAGGGAGAGAATAGGGCCCCTCAAAGATCAGCAAGGCGGCCTTTGTGTGGAGCCACAGGAAATGCGGGAGATACTAAGTGAGTATTTGAACTGTGGAAAAGGACATTGAAGGTATAGAATGTAGGAAAATAGACAATGACATCTTGAAAAATGCCCGTATTACAGAGGAGGAAGTGTTGGATGTCTTGAAATGCATAAAGATGGATAAATCCCCAGGACCAGATCAGGTGTACCCTAGAACTCTGTGGGAAGCCAGGGAGTGATTGCTGGGCCTCTTGCTGAGATATTTGTATCATTGATTAGTCACAGGTGAAGTGCCAGAACACTGGAGGTTAGCTAATGTGGTGCCACTGTTTAAGAAGGATGGTAAGGACAAGCCAGGGCACTACAGGTCGGTGAGCCTGACATCAGTGGTGGGCAAGTTGTTGGAGGGAATCCTGACGGACAGGATGTTTATATATTTGGAAACTTGCTTAAAAATGCGTTGCTGGAAAAGTGCAGCAGGTCAGGCAGCATCAAAGGAGCAGGAGAATCAGGGCATAAGCCCTTCTTCAGGAATCCTGAAGAAGGGCTTATGCCCGAAACGTCGATTCTCCTGTCTCACAAACTTGATTGAGTTTTTTGAAGAAGTAACAAAGAGGATTGATGAGGGCAGAACGGTAGACATGATCTATATGGACTTTAGTAAGGTGTTTGACAAGTTTCCGAATGGAAGACTGGTTAGCAAGGTTAGATCTCATGGAATACAGGGAGAACTAGCCATTTGGATACAGAACTGGCTCAAAGATCGAAGACAAGAGGGTGGTAGTAGAGGGTTATTTTTCAGACTGGAGGCCTGTGACTAATGGAGTGCCATAAGTAGTTGGGCCCACTACTTTTCATCATTTATATAAATGGTTTGGATGAGAGCATAAGACGTACAGTTAGTAAGTTTGCAGATGACACCAGAATTAGAGGTGTAATAGTAAGCAAAGAAGGTTACATCAGATTACAATGGGATCTTGATCAGGTGAGGCAATGGGCTGAGGATTGACAGATGGAGTTTAATTTAGATGAGTTGCTGCATTTTGGGAAAGCAAATCTGAGCAGGACTTATACACTTAATAGTAAGGTCCTGGGGAGTGTTATTGAATAAAGAGACCTTGGAGTGCAGGTTCATAGCTCCTTGAAAGTGGAGTCGCAGGTTGATAGGATAGTAAAGAAGGCGTTTGGTTTGCTTTCCTTCTTTGGTCAGAGTATTGAGCACAGGAGTTGGGAGGTCATGTCGTGACTGTATCAGACATTGGTTAGGCCATTTTTGGAATGTTGCATGCAATTCTGATCTTCCTATCAGAAGGAAGTTGTGAAATTTGAAAAGATTCAAAAAAGATTTACAAAGATGTTGCCAGGATTGGACGATTTGAGCTATAGGGAGAGGTTGAATAGACTAGGGCTGTTTTCCTTGGAGCGTCGGAGGCTGATGGGTGACCTTATCGAGGTTTATAAAATCATGAAGGGCATGGAGAGGGTAAATAGACAAGGTCTTTTCTCTGGGGTGGGGGAGTCCTGAACTAGAAGGCATAGATTTAGAGTGAGAGGGGAAAGGTATAAAAGAGACCTAAGAGGCAACTTTTTCACCAGAGGGTGGTACGTGGGTGGAGTAGGCTGCCAAAGGAAGTGGGGGAGGCTGGTGAAATTGCAATATTTAAAAGGTGTCTGGATGGGTGTATGAATAGGAAGGGTTTGGAGGAATATGGGCTGGTTGCTGGCAGGTGGGACTAGTTTGGTTGGGATATCTGGTTGGCATGGATGAGTTGGACTGAAGGGTCTGTTTCTGTGCTGTACATCTCTATGACTCTATGACTATCCCATTGGATTTAGCATCTTGTACATTCCATTAACCCCTCTCTATTATTGATTTCAGTGCTTTAAATCCTAGACTCCTTCCCTTACCCCACTTCCTCAATTATGTTGCTTCACCATCTTCATTTCTCTATAGAGTAAAGGGAATTATAGTTGGCTGATAGTTATAGTTGAGCATTTGCTGTAAGGAAGTTGATCGTCACTGGAGTGTATATTTTCTGATGCCTGTAACCTACCTACATTTATTTTGTTTTGTAAATAAGGTGATACACCCAAGCCACTCTTGGTGATGGACACTGAAGTCAACCACCCACAGTACATTTTGAGTTCTTGCCATCCTTAATGCTATATCCAGGTTGTGTGCCACACTCCCTCCACAATCAATGCTCAGTAGCAGCTGTGAATGCTCCTTTAGACAGTACTTTAGATTAGATTACCTACAGTGTGGAAACAGGCCCTTCAGCCCAACAAGTCCACAGTGACCCTCCGAAGAGCAACTCAGCCAGACCCATTCCTCTACATTCATCCCTGACTAATGCACCTAACACCACAGGCAATTTAGCATAGCCAATTCACCTAACCTACACATCTTTGGACTATGGGAGGAAACCGGAGCATACGCACGCAGACACAGGGAGAATGTGCAAACTCCACACAGACAGCTGCCCGAGGCGGGAATTGAACCTGGGTCTCTGGTGCTGTGAGGCAGCAGTGCTAACCACTGAGCCACCGTGCCGTCCTTTAGCAGTGGGAGTCAAACCCACGACTCTGCGGAGGTTGCAAACCTGAACCCAGTGGCTTAGACCGCTTGACCATCGCCCGGACACCTTCCAAATCCATGACCACTACTATCTAGATGGACAAGGGCATCTACAAATCCCCCTCCAAGTCACTCACCATCCTGATATGGAAATATGTCACTATTCCTTCAGAGTCACTGGGTCAAAGTCCTGGAACTCCCTCTCTAATGGCATTGTGGGAATACCTACAACACATGGATTACAGTGGATCAAGAAGGCAGCTCACCATGACCTTCTCAAGTACAACTACAAATGGGCTTAAATGTTTGCCCAGCCAGCAATGCCTGCATTCTTTAAATAAATAAAAATAGAAGGCTGTCTTGATCATATGAGGGGATGAGATATTTTGAAACTATATCTTGGTCTGAATGTGCTCATTGAGATCAAGCATAAACTATTGTTCTCTCTGTTAGATGAGAAAGACTTGAGAAGTATGCTTCTCTGGAGATAGATTCAGATTATCTGTCTTATAAGATTTATCTATGTAATGAAATATGGACAGAGGAAGCTACAGACATCCATAAGTGTGCTCTCTAGAGTGACAGTAGAATAGAATGAGTGCAGTGAAAAGTTTCCAATCTTAGCCTTACTATCTATAATGAATCATTTTTTGAAAATTTGCTTGAGTTGTACACTTGGGCCACAATGGCCAAAAAGCCAGAACACTTTCAATCAAATACAGTCAGAAGTAAAGGTTGTCTGAGAGTGTGTTAATCGCAATATTGCGATGTAGGTTGGCCAGACAAGAAGGCCTATTAGCTTTGCCTGAAGACGTATTTCACATATTGACAGCATTTTGTGATTATAGATGACTTACTGGTGTTTGACAGATTGGTTGTTCTAGCTTTACTGATGACTAAATCCAGGACAGAATACACCAGGTTCACTTAAGGATAATCAAGTGCAGAGCCAGGGTTCAAGTGCTGATGCAGTCAGAGATGTCAAAGGAGTTTACAGATCCCATAGCTGACTGAGAGACTTGTGTTGTCATGGGACTGAGCAACATGAGTCACTGATACCCACTACTTTCTCCAACAGATTGTGGGAACCAATGCAAATAGAGCTACTTATGTTTAATGGACAATCTTTCTTCAATTGCTGTCAGCTAATCTTTATGATGGATAGAGTTACATACCACCAACACATGGAATTCCTGAGGTAGTTGTGTCAAATAATGGACTACAGTTTACTCATTGTCTTTCAGCCAATTTGCAGCTAGTTCTGGATTTAAACATGTAACATGTTTGTCGGCATGCCCACAGAGGAATGGGAATCTGAATGTTTCCTGCTTGTTGAATGCTGCTTGACCTGCTGTGCTTTTCCAGCACTACTCTAATCTTGACTCTAATCTCCAGCATCTGCAGTACCCACTTTTGCCCAAATTGAATATGTGGTCTAGACAGTCATTCTCCTTTTGAAGCAAGATGCTGACTTTCCTACAGCATTACTAAATTACCACTCCACCCTGCTTCAATATGGCTCATCATCAGAATTGCTGCTGCGCAGAAAATTGAGGAACAGCCTTGATGGGCTGAATGGACTACTTATGCTCCTAATTCACATGTTTGTATCTTGTGTGCACATGTTTTGTGTGAGTGCAATTACATTTTAGGTGTCATGAAAATAAATGTCATTCATTTCTATTTATTCAAAGTTACAAGAAAGCTTGTTTGTCTCTCCTTAAAAGTCATAGCACTGAAAAGGTTAAAGTTCTCCTCCAAAACACATCTTGTCAGTAAAGATGTGTGAAAAGGAGAAAGAAATCCCATAAGTCTCCCTTACTACTGCCCTATTATGTATGTTGATTGGAAGGATGGATTTAAAATGGCAGCAAACGATGTCTTTTACTAGTCAGACCAGCACGGTAAATTTCAGTGAAGCACCTGATGTTGGCAGCTTTATGGCAACTGTCCATTTGTGATGTACTTTAGACATTGGATGGCACAAGCACATATGATGGACTCATTGCCAATATCTTCTTTTAATAACTCCATACCTGCTAGTTCATGCTTTCGCTGTTCAAGCTCTGCTTCCACTTGATCTAAAACTTTTCCTAACTCACTAAGAATTTTCTTCAGATTGTTCACATCGTCATGGTCAAGTATCTTAGTCTAGGAAGAATAGAGAAAAGGATATTACTGTGTTTTAATCTTACTTGGTAATAGCAGAACAGTCCTCAATGTGGCCAGTGGTGTGAACATACAGCGTAGAATTGGCTTGTTATTGATAAGCTTATTGAATTGGGAAAAGTGCCAGTCTGCTCATCCATACAAACAAGAAACCCTGCTTGCTGGCCTCGAGTTTCCTGTGATAGTTTTAATATTTGAGATTACTGATGTAAAGTCAGTTATACACTGACTTAAACTGAACATACACTCTTTTGACTTCGTAACACTTACAATGACACTGCAACTAAAATACAACACAAATATTATCTCTACTGGTTGACCTTACTAAATTGAAGTAAAAACTCTGTTACTGTAAAGTCACCTATAAATTCCATTAGGCACAAAAGAGACATTTGTTTCAATTAACATCCAGACAAGCTCAAATATTAAGTAATTTTTTTTCATGTTGATGTTAAAATAAATTGAATCTTACTTCTGAAAGCAACATTTTCAAACTGCCTACATGTAGATGGAGAATGTGATACTTGAATTAAACAATGAAGATTTGTTTGGCATGCCATGCAGCACAATGCACATTCCTAAATATATTAAACAAACAATGGAAAATTCTTGGGAAATGACTTGACAAAATGAGACCAGGCCATAAACATTTGCAATCTGAGCAGACTACTTTTCAAAGTATTTCAAACAAAGTGTATAGTTTTTGCTTTTTTTCTGTTTCCATGGTAGCAGGGCTACATTTACTGCTGTCCCCAGTTGTCCTGAACTGGTGGTGGTAAACCTTCACCTTTACCTGTTGGAGTCTTTGTGATGATTGTGCTCCTACAAAGCTGGTATCTACATATTCCACAATATTGATCAGGTAACAATGAAAACATTGATATATGTTTGTGTTTGTCATGAGGATGAAATGTAGAAGATGGCATGAAAGATGTGGTATTTTTGCCTGCATTATCAGTCATAGAGATTGCATCTCCTTCAATGACAATGAAAACAATCTTGATGAGTTATTGCAAATAAAGCTACACAATAACTAGAGTATGCCAGTAACTGAGGAGGTGATTGTCTGGATGCTGATCTGGCAAATGTTCAGTTTATTGAGTAATTTGTAGACTATCTCATCTTGGCAACTGACGGGTATTGCATTACATTCTTGACTTGAATATTGTAGAGGATGGAGAGGAATTGAGGGTTCAGGAGCTAGACCAACTAGTGTAGTGTTTCCAGCATCTTGTAGCTATGGGTTTGATAGAGCTAACCTAGTTATGTTTCTCCTTTGAGAAATTCAATTGGCCAATGGGCCAGGTAGTGTTAAATTTGAATGGATGCGAGATATTGCCCTTTAGTGAGGCAAGATTTGTACAGTTGATGGTGGGGCCCCGAGTAATGTTGAGTGGAGAGGCTGGGGTTGCGGGGGTGGAGGGGTTCAGATGTGTAATTCTTTGAGATTGTGGACTGGGTGGTTGGGAGGATGCTTGGTGCAATTGCTTTCATTTCTGAGCTGTGTTGAGGGGGTGTTTGGGGACGGGTGTCGGGGGTAGGTGAGCCGTGTCGGGGAGGGGAGCAGGTGTCGGGGAGAGG
>NC_057729.1:25161407-25202681 GCF_004010195.1 Chiloscyllium plagiosum | reverse complement strand
ATCTGTGTCGGATGAGTGTGGGTCTTGAGGGAGGGGGTATCGTGGGATGGTGAGCCGTGTTGGTGGGTCTCGGGGAGGATGAACTCGTTGGGGTAGGTGTCAGGTGAGGGCGAGCTGTGTCAGGTGACTGGGAGTTGGAATGTTGTGTTGAGGTTGTGTGGGGCATTGATGGGGCCTCTTCTGGAGTGCTGTTCTTTTCCCCTTGCTATGGAAAGGATGTTGTTGGATTGGAGGGGATCAAGGCGATTTTCAGGAATGATGCCAGGAGTGGAGAGTCTGAGTAGAATTGTGGGGATAGGCTGGGACATGTTTCACTGGAGTGAGGGAGGTTGAGGGATGGGCTTGTGGGATCATTTAGGGTATGGATAGGGTGAATAGCTAGGGTCTTTTCCCTAGGGTGGCAGAGTTCAAAACCAGGGGGCATATTTTTAAGGTGAGAGGAGAAAGTTTTAAAAAGAATATGAGGGACAACGTTTTTACACAGAAAGTGGTTCATGTGTGGAATGAACTGCCACAGAAAGTGTAGGTACAATTACAACTTTTATAATACATTTGGATAAATATATGAATAGAAAAGGTTTGGAGCGATATTCGCCAAATGCAAGCAAGTAGGACTAGTTTAGTTTGGGAACATGATCAGCGTGAACTGGTTGGACTGTAGAGTCTGTTTCCATGCTGAATGACTCGAAGATTTTCACAGTAGGAGGCTTGATGATTGTTCCATTGCTCTTGCTACATTAACAGTGTTATGCAAAACGCATGTTGTTACTGCTGTTGTTGTGTATGGCAATGGTTGCATCTTCTCTCGTTCATGATGGTGATAATCTGGTGCTAATGTATTGTGAATGCACCTGTCACTTTCAGCCAAAGTCGAGGTATTGCTTAGTCTCTGCTGTAAGTTGACATGACCCGCTTCATTACGAGGATATATTAATAGATCTGAAAACTGAGGTATTGTGGATGAAATAAGGGAAGTATTCTGAGTCTGTATCAAATTTTGCTTTGGTCACAACTAGAGTATTGCTGTGAAAAAGAACTTGTTGCCGAAGGTTTTTGTCTTTCCTCATCAGAACAAATGCATGAATGTTAAATTGAAAATAATCATGCCAATTTACACCAGAGGAGAAATGATGCAGCAAGATTCTAATTTGTTTGGAGACAAAGGCAAGATAGGGAACACTTAATTTTTACTAGAATAAAGTTTGTCTTCACATAGCTTATAGCTCAAGTAGTTCAATATTCCATATCAGGTCTAATGGCAACTTGTTTGCAAGAATGCTTAGCCTGAAGCGAAAATTGACACCTTCATTTTAGAATCAAGTTGAAAGTAAACTGTATTTATATTACCATAAGTTTTTTTTGTTTGGAAAGGTATGGCTCTGTGAGTTGAGGTTGTTCTTGGTCAAGCTTCAAGAGTTCTGCAGCGGTGTTTACTAAATGTCCTGTCAGAAGAAAAGTCAAAGATATATGATTTCATATCTATTATGCCTTGTACAACATGAAAAAAAAAATGGTACACTGAAGCAAAACTCATTGCCACTGGTACAGCTTTTGGTCTAGAAAAACATATTTCTAATTACTATTTTGATTAAGAAGATTCCACTAATGTTCAAAGTCCTAGCTATACATGGGATGACAACCAAACTTAAATGTTTGAATTAGTGTCATTTCTTTTCATATCAAGTTCTGTACAGTTATAAAATATATTCTAGCAATTATTCCAAAACCAAAATGGGCTACAGTAGAGATCACTCAAGCTGAGTTTACCTGACAATACAATGTTCAAATGAAACACCTATTATTTTGTGGGAATTTAATTTGCAATTACCTTTGGACACACATCCATATCACACAATGTGAATGACTGATATCAACTTATGTTATATTTGATCTGAGCAGAATCATATATGCTGCAAAATGAGGTACTATTTCAACTTGTTAAACAAAAGTTGCTTTCACATTTGTTCTGAGAAAGGGCCACTGGATTTCTCTCCACAAATACTGTCAGACCTGCTGAGCTTTCCCAGCAATTTCTGTTTTTGTTACTTTCACATACCCATTCTCCCTTCATTAGATCATTGTGTTTAATGAAAAGCATTATACATAGCCCAAAGCTCCTATGTCCAGTGGTTATGATGGGGTTCCATTAAGTAGTTGGCAAAAGAATTCAACATGCCACTATCTGTTTCATTACTTGCATTCATGTCCAATCATGTAACATCCTTGTGGTCACTGACTAACTCTCGCTCTCAGTTCATCAACTCCTCTGTTTTAAAATTCTAATCTTTACTTTCAAATCTCTTCCAGGTCTCACCTCTTCTGCCCCTGCCCATATCCCAATCCCTGCAACAGCATCCTGACAGCACTGAAAGTATTTTGCATTCTGCCAACTTGGCCCCTTGCACATCCCCAATTCTTTTATCTGAATATTGATGGCCTTTAGCTGTCCAGGCTCAAACTCTAGAATTCCCTCCTAAACCTATATATACCTCTTCACCTCACTTCTCCTCTCCTGATGCTGTTCAAAACTTTCACTTTCACTGAATATTTATTTGGTCATCTGTTCTAATGTCTCCTTCATAGAGCACTCCATAGTATGGGTTGTGATAATTGATTTGCAAATTTTGTCTTGTTTTGTTGCTTTGAACAAATGACATTATATGCGATAAAACAACTATTATTAAGCAATTACAAAGGTGGCAGAAAAATGCCTAATATTCTATTTCAACATGCGTAAGATGCACAGCAATTGTAAGATAGAAGAAAACTAAATTCTTTGGCAATTGTTATGATCCCAGAACAGACTGCCAGATGTATGATGGCTAATGATTAGTAGCTTTCATGTTTAAAGTAAAAAAAGATGAGACCCATGGAATTTACTAACAGACTGAAGTCACAAAATTCAACTGTTATATTGATATTTGAACAAACAACAATAAACTTCAGCAGACATCATTAGAACAGGAGTAATATCTACAATACATGCACAACATACTTCTAACACCTGGAATTAACTTGTAGTAAATATGGGAAACAGATTGTGATCAAACCCCTCAAAGCACACATCAGATAACTGCGATCAAGACAAAGCCCATAGATCTTTCAGCAACTCCCCCAAACTTTGATAACACAGTGGGTCATCAACTTTCATTAAACTTCACAAGGGACATAATTCTTAACTGGGCTTAAAAACTCTCTCTCCACAGCTGCATCATCATGGTCTTCCTCAATGGCTGTTCTTATATTGGTCAATTCCCCTCTTTTCCTGGACCCGTGTTACCTATGGACTATGAAAACTGTACTCCAGTACTAATTCACATGCAAAACTCCAGCTTTTCACTGAAAATTAGTTTCACCAAGATGAAACAACCTCTGGGGTTGTCCTTGAGATTTTACCTTGTTCAGACACAATCATAGAGTCATAGGAGTCATAGAGATGTACAGCATGGAAACAGACCCTTCAGTCCAACCTGTACATGCTGACCAGATATCCCAACCCAATCTAGTCCCACCTGCCAGCACCCGGCCCAAATCCCTCCAAACCCTTCCTATTCTTATATCCTTCCAAATGCCTCTTAAATGTTGCAGTTTTACCAGCCTCCACCACATTCTCTGGCAGCTCATTCCATACACGTACCACCCTCTGTGTGAAAAAGTTGCCCCTTATGTCTCTTTTATATCTTTCCCCTCTCACCGTAAACCTATGCCCTCTAGTTCTGGACTCCCTGACTCCAGGGAAAAGACTTTGTCTATTTATCCTATCCATGCCTCTCATACTTTCGACCCTCAATCAACTGTACATAGCTATTGGAGGCACGTGGCTTCTTCTGAACTTTCATAACTTTCAGGACTTTTCCTAAGCTCTGATTCCAATGGCTGCCTACTAACACCTAGAACTTGTGATCTAACAGCATAGAAATATGCAACTGCTTATGACTTCTCATTGGAGTCTCCTACACAGAAACAATGTAGTTCTGTTGCCTTCCAAGTTGTAAAGATAAAAAGCTACCTTTCCAGCTCTTGTCTCCTTCTTCAACTCTTTGTCCTTTAAACTCCTCTTCATTGACCCCCAGACTATCTAAGGTGACCCACCGAAAAATATTGCAATTGTACTGCTGGGCAGTATTGAATATAGCTATGTAGAAACTCATACAATTATCAGTTCCATAAATGATACTAGTCATAGATTTTATACTGGTTCAGTACAAAACAATTATATGAATAGAGGATTTCATCACAAATAAACCAATAATGGCGGCACGGTGGCACAGTGGTTAGCACTGTTGCCTCACGGCGCCAGAGACCTGGGTTCAATTCCCGTTCCTCCGGGTGCTCCGGTTTCCTCCCACAGTCCAAAGATGTGCAGGTCAGGTGAATTGGCCATGCTAAATTGCCCGTAGTGTTAGGTATAGGGGTAAATGTAGGGGTAGGGGTATGGGTGGGTTGCGCTTTAGCGGGTCGGTGTGGACTTGTTGGGCCGAAGGGCCTGTTTCCATACTGTAATGTAATCTAATCTAAAAAATGTTTCTTTTAAAGATGGACTTGGTTACTGAAGTAATCAGAAAAAAATTAACCAGTAGTGTCAATGGATAATATTCTTGTCATTCAATTTGGGTTAGCTTGGTTGCTAACGTGTAACATTTGCATCTACATAAATATTGTTGATTTATCATAAGCACAAATTTCAGATTGCTGACCTTTGTTCATAAATCTTAAATTAACTAGAATGCTGACGCAAATTATTTTTTTGAATATCATATAATTTCACCAAATTATGTAACAGAACTAGACTTTTGGGCCCTGTTGGTGTGAGTGAGGCTTGAAAGTACTGAATGCATGCCCACTAACCTGAGTGGTCATAAAAAAGTGGGCAGTAAATGAAGAAGGAAACAATGCTGGTGCAAGCCTATTTGGAACAATAAAAATTGCATAATCAGGTTTTGAACAGATTCTTATGTTTTCAGGCAAGTTCAGTCCAGTTCATGTGTTTATTCTATTCAGAATAGGTAATTCACAATAGGAATTAATAGGATTCAATGTGGGTAACAACAGCTCAGACATGGCTCACAAGGCAAAGGTTTGTAGAGATGAGATGGCAATTTTAAGGTCAGGTTTTCAATACAGGATTACTGAGTTACTGTTTTCCGTACAGAAGATAACATTTCATAATACCAATTTTCCAACATTCTGTTGGCAATCCCATACGTGTTGCTTAAATTGATTTTTTTTTCACAGTTCTGCATTGTACATCCTATCTCTTTTTTATCTTGTTCCTTTGGTGCACTCATAAATCACTTGGTTGAGAGATTCCAGTTTACTGATCCCATAGTCAAAGAGTTATAAAGGTCGACAGCACAGAAAAAGGCCTTTTAGCCCATCACTTCTGCACCAATCAAAAACAAGCACCTAACCATTCTAGCCCCATCAAGTCCAAGGACTACCAACCAATCATATTTGACAACACAGTTTGCAGTTTGTATAATGTATCCTATACTGTAACATAACCAGATAATCAGATAAACGAGCACTTAGCAACGGATTGATCAAAGAGCTTGGTAGACACAGGGTTGGGATTTGAATATAAATTTTAGAGCTATGGTCTAGATCCCTGGAGCTAAACCTTGTTTTGACATTGGGATCCCAATGTTGGGTACATTTTCACATTTGAACTCCATCACACATTTGACAAGCACACCAATTAGAGTAACTCAGGGTGCCCACTTGATATCGGATAAGGATGTTAGGTATATTTCTAAGGCTGGATGGCTAATAGGACACTCTTTAATACTCACACATTGACCAGTCTCACCATCAGAGGTCAACACAGCCAAGTGTAGAGGAATGGAAGAAGGGGAGGGTGCCTCAAGATGGAGGTGCCCTATAAAGATTTTTTTTTAAAGTTAAACTTTAGAAATATTGCACTTTCCATTGCAATTGTGACTACAGTTAAGAGAATTTAATTTGCATTCAAGTGCTTCAGGACATTCTGAGGTCATTAAGGCATGATGGTTGAGAGGGGATTTGTTTAGATGGTGGGGGCTTGGAATGTTGTAATTTATAAGGTTATGGACTAAGAGCTAGAATGTGGGATCAGGTTAGATGGCTACCCACCACAGGCTTAGATATATTGGCCAACTGTCCTCCTTCCATGCTCTAAATGTCTAATTTTATTGAAAGACTGTTCATAATCATGTAGGGAAAGCACCTACATTGAATGGTCATTGGCTGCAAGTGTAGCCTAATGGCTGTGAGGGGTGAGAGAGTGAAGGAATTGTGGAGTTCCTTAGCTGGATATATGGGACAAGAACAGTCTGCTTTTATTGGTCTATCAGACTGCTTGCAATAGTCGGAAGGTAACCATTACTATCACACCTCCTCCCCCAACCACCACCAACTTCACTGAACAAAAATGGCTCAGGACCAGAGCAGGAGGCTGGCATTGCGATGGAAAAGAAGGGTTTTTCTGCCTCCACATCCATCTCAAGGGACAACTGAAAATTCAGCCCTGATAGCACAACTTCAAATGGTGGATCTAAAAGCGAGAAAATGCATAGATTCTACTGATGTAAGTGTTGAGCATTATGACTGTACTCACTGTCTCAGACAGTACTGTAGATTTCGAACTCACTGCCTGAAAGGACAATAATGATTAAAACTTGCAAAACATTTAAAATTTGTTTGAATATGTCTTTGGATTTCTGTAAGAGTCAAAAGTGGGTCTAATTTGGATGTCTCTTTGTCAGCCGAGTGACCTCCTTCAGTGCAATGAACCAAATATGTGCTTGAATTATAACAGAGCCTTTCACAGCCTCTGGTAATCTCCCAAATACTCGCAGCCAATTCATTGCTTTTGATGAGTTAACATTGTCATTTTGTAAGGCAATGCAGCAAATCTTCATGTAAGCGAAGATTCAGAGACAGCAATCAGCTAGTTCCAATAACAAATTAATGGTGATATTAATTCAGGGAAGAACTTTGGCTAAGACAGGGAAAATCACTCCTTCTTAGCTCCTCTTATATTGCCACCTGAGCATGCACAAGGGGACTTGGCTTGATAAGGGTCAGGGTCAAGTTTAATGTGCTAGATTAATGGTGCATGAGCACTTTAGTGACAGAAGGTCACAGCCAAGTACATTCAGCTACAGGTGAGGGATTATCATGGTCTGGCAGTGGAAATCCCAGGATAGTGAAGTCGCCTTGTAGGACCTAAACATTCACTTCTCCAGTGAATGTTTGAGTAAACTCAAAAACAGTTAAGATGTAGTAAAACAATTAAAATAAATTCAGTGAGGACTGCCTATAATTTAATGTTTAATCTTTAATACAGAGTGATAAATATACATGCCAGGAATTTCAAAATTATCACCCTGTAGCAAACTGGAACTGTGATCAAGTAATAGTGGAGAAAAAGAAGACAGCAAGTAAATTAAAAGGAACAGGATCACTCCAGGATAGTATTTTCTTCAGAGATATGAAACAATATCCTCATTTTGTTTTCCAAATGAAATGGGTTAAATAAAAAGAATGCCCACTTCACTAAGAAGTAGCTTGTAATAGAATAGTAACATTAGCCGTTTCACTATTTCTTTCCTACCTGACATATTTATACTTTACAACAAATACAGAGCATTGCACCAGAACTACAGTTCACAGACTGACCATGTGTAATGCAAAATAAGTGCTACTTTACGACATCATTTTGTTTTTAGCAAAATGCTTTGTGCTCAGGTTATGAAAAACATGCAGGAAGCTGACAACTTCTCCTCAGTTATGAAGAACATGTGCATGTAAGTGCACATATATTTATATACAGTACCACCATTGTGATTTGTAAGTTATGCTTGTCTGGTTTGTTTTGAAAGTTAACTTCAGGACATTTTGATCTACTCTCTCTAATCATCAGTTCATTCAGCAAGAATACTATTCATACATGATTAATAACCTAAGATGATGAATCAATATCTCTTGAAATTCATCCTTAACATCCATTAAGACTGATATAATTTCACAATTTGTACCTATTCATGTACAACAAAAAAATTACAATGTAAATGATTTATTTATTCATTTATTCCAGATATATTTCAATGTTCTCCAATGTAAGCAAGTACAGACAAATAAGATATGTTCAACTGTGTCTTCTCAATCACACATTATCCAAGAAATATTTTAATGCTATTTACTGCTGCAAATGTTCTTAGAAGCTCTATTTGTACATATTTCTGTAATATTCTGGGAAAGTTACTGGGTTGAATTGAATCAGGTCTGAGGAAACTGCAAATTTGTGCTGAACAGATTATTAAATAATAGCAAGAACACTTGCTTTCTTTCCCTATATTCACTCTGGAAGACACTGTCAAGACAGCATTTCTGTCTCATTTTTATTGACCTCATGATGTTAACAGTGTGGAACTGGAAACATATAGTATCATAATATAGTTCAGCATGAGAAACCCGCTGAGTCTGTGCCAACGTTTGAACAACAATCCAGTTAGTTCCACTCCCCCATTCTCTCCGCATATCTTAAGCATTTTTTTCTCCTTCAAGTATTCATTCCATTCCCTTTTGAAGGCAAATATTGAATCTCTCCCCTCCACTCTCTCAGGCAGTCGATTCCAAATTCTAATCATTCATCCAAATAAATGTTTTTCTTCACATTATCTTCAGTTACTTTGCGAAGCACCCTTAGATCTGTGTCTAGTTATTAAGCTCTTAGCTATTGAAACCATCTCCTTATTTATTCTATCTAAACATTCATGATGATAAATCTCCTCCTGGCCTCCTCTGATCTAAGGAAAACAAACCCAACTTCTGAGGTCCACTCATATAATTGCAATCTCTCATCCCGAGTAATTTTTTTCTGGATCTGATCCAAAGCTTTCATGTCCTACTTAAAGTTTTGGATCTAGAGTTTGACACAATACACAAGGTGGAGCCAGGATACTGTTTTATACAGGATTAGCATTATCTTTCCAGCTTTTGTATATCAAATCTTTTTTATTAATTTGGAGATCCCATATGTTTTATTCACTGCTTTGTTAACCTGTCCTACCAGCTTCAAAGACTTGTGAACAAACATTCCCAGGATTCGCCTGCCTTGCTCTCCTTTAAAATTATTCCATTTACAATGTGTTATTTCTCCTCATTATTTCTATAAAGCTTTAGCACTTCACACCTTCGCTGCATTAAAATTAATCAATAATGAGTGCACCAATTCACCAGTCTGTCTGTATATTCATAAAGTCTGTTACTATCTCCCTCACTTTATATTTCTTATTTTGTGTGGTCTGTAAATTTCAAAATCGAACCCTGAACCCCCAAATTTAAATAATTAATGTGTGTTGGAAACAATAGCGTTTCTAGTACTGAATCATGGGGATCCCTCCAGAATTCATAAAACAGCCATTCATAAAGCTCCCTGTTTTCTATCCCTCTATCAATTTTGTATCTATCTATCTAGTGCCACTTTTATCTCATTGGATTCAATTTTTCAAACAAATATATAATGTGGTACTTCATCAAATTTCTTTTGTAAGTTCATATACACAACATCAACTGCACTATCCTCATCCTCCTCTTCTGTAACTTCATTAAAATACTCATTCCAAGTTAGTCAACACAATGTGTCCTTGAAAAATCCATTTTAGCTCTCTCTCAATAGTCAGAACTTGTCCAATATCTGTTAAATTTCTCCCAGACCCTTGGTCTGAATCTTCTGAGAGCCACAATTACTGTCAGACTGCTGCTTTAGTTTCTATTGTTTAACCTGTGCCCAAGTCCACAAAGCCTTGCGTGTTTTTAAAGCATTGACTGTTGTATTTTGGTAAGTGAAGAGTTTAGTTACTTGATTGAAAAGTTACAGGGAGAAGTGGAATGAGAGGATAGGTGACAGATGGGTGAGGTGCAAGGTAAAAAGGTGAGAGGAGAGGGAGGCAAATAAGTAGGTGAGTGGACAGAGTGGAAGCTGGGTGAGGAGATAGGGTGGTAAATTTATGAGGGGATAGGGTGAAGAAGTAAGGGGGTAGGGTGGATTGAGGACGGTAGTCAAGTTGAATCAGGGCAAGTTGGGTGGCAAATTTCGTTGTTGAATAAAGAGGAGTGAGTTGGGGGATTTTGGTGGTACACAGGTGCGGGTCAGGTCAGGGAGAGGTTTAGTGAGGTTGAGTGTCGAAAGTGTCAAGGCTGCTCAAGTTAGGAGAGTGGGAAGGAGATATCATTTGGGAGATGTTGCTTGGTGGGGGTGCTCAGTTTTATAGTTTCCCTTGAGTTATATTAGGTTTTAATCCCTTTAACATTTTAGATTTAGATGTAGATTTCATTGTCACATGTACTTGAGTACATGTGAAATTGAATACATGAAAATTGGAGAAAGTCACCATTCTCCAGCACTATCTTATGATACAAAAGACAGGATTAAAAACAGAAGCAGAAATAAAAGAAAGAGTCAAAAGAAAAGGAAATGTCCAGATCACTCCCCTACCCCTGCAATGAGGCCTTGCCACCAGAAAAACAAAGCCACAAAGTCCATCCTCAGTCTGTGAGTACTCAGGTGCCCCGGGTCCCCACACGCTGCTGCAGCTACAATACCACAGTCATCAGCTTCCTGGACCTGGAGCTGCACCACCGTTGCTGGAACCGTGTCACCATTCTTCGAAGCCATTTTACCATCACCAACATTGTCACCACCATAAGTCTTCTGAACTGATTCAAACCTGACGCTGGACCCATTACACTAAAGCAGCCTGTGCCTCGTTCTGGCTTACAGTGCTGCCACCTCCTGGGGCCACCATTTTGTGGATAACTATTCAGTTAGGTGAATCAGAAGTCTTGAACCGTAACTCAGGATTGAGACTTTGTGGAGGGACCCAGCTGCCGGCTAATTGACCATCAAAAATTTTAACGTCTCTGGCAATTCCTGGGTTGTTGGTATTGGGATCTCTGCAGGATCTTTCAGAATATGTGACTACAATAATTTCCTTCCAATTAGAAGATCTGGGCTGTTGTTTCTAAATGCCTCTCCACCATTTATTTTAAATTGACCAGGCTGTAATTGTTAGATTTATCTTTACCAAAATGTTTTTGTGAACAAAGGTGTAACATTTGCAATCCTGTAGTATCACACTTGTATTAAAAAGGATGGGAAAACTGGGGGCAATACTTCAACAATTTCCAACATTACTTCCCTTAGCACGCTACTTTCTCCACTTCAGTACTAGTAGTCTTTCTAGTATCTCCTCTTGCTTTTATTGCATCCAGTGTCTCAGTAACCACTTAGCTTACAATAAATTAGTCAAAAATCGCTTGTTGGTAGATACCAATGCAAAGTAATCATTTGGTAGCATACATTTCTGCTTTCACCAATTGATCTACATTTTGGTCCCGATCTAGTCCACTGCTTTTCTGGCAGTTCTTTAACACACTTTTTAATGTGCCTTTGGAAAACGTGTAGGCTAGCACAGTAGAGGTGGTCGGTTCCCTATCCTACAGGATACTAATGTTTCTGTTGGGTTTTTGCAACAATATCAGTAGTTTTCATAACTTTTTGGTGTTAGTCTATTAATTAGCAAAATGTTTTGGATACTGTTTCATTTTTTTTCTGTTGACATTTAAGCTAATATTTGTTGGACTGGCAAACTAACACTGTAATTACCCTACCATACTCTGGAGTAACAAAGCTAACCCCATTCTAAAGTGCATTATTCATTATCCATACGTATTAACTTACTGCGGATTTCAGCTGTAGCATACTTCGGGATCATGGATTCTGTGGTCAATTCTGGATGTAGAATGCAGCCATGAGTGTAGGCATCCATGGGCAGTGAGTCCAGCAAGTCTTTAAAATGCTGCATTCTGGAATAAGTAAGGCTCCCTGCTTCTGGAATTAATCTTGAGAAGTTTTCTGGAGATAAAATAATAATTTGTCAAACATTGCCATATAAAATCTGGGTTCTTCCATTTATTCAAGATTATATAATTCTAAATCAAAAATAAAAATCACACAACACCAGGTTATAGTCTAACAAGTTTATTTGGAAGCTCTAGCTTTCAGAGTGCCGCTCCTTCAAGCAAACAACTTCTCTAATATAAAGCAATTTATTAATAATTTGACAATGCACCATTGCATAACAACAATATTTTGACCACACTCAGCCTAGCCTAAGAAAATTTTGCTCAGTGAATTATATCTATAAAGATTTCATGTAACTACATCGACTCAGAAAGAGATAAAAGTTAATGTCCCACTTTTCCCAAATTTTAATATTTAATACATTCTCATGTTCTAACCTTCAACACACCCTGTCCTGAAGGCACAAAGTTAATTTCACCCAATTAATTTTACAAATAAAGTGCTACAATGTAATACTGTTTCATTCTTTTGCATTCAGAGTTCTTGAGAAGATTTGCTCAGGTTGTGGATGAGATTGTTGACTTGCTTGCTGAGCTGGTAAGTTTATTTGCAGACGTTTCGTCACCACTCTAGGTAACATCTTCAGTGTGCCTCTGGTAAAGTGTTGGTGTTCTCTCCTTCTTGCTATTTATGTGTCTGGGTTTCCTGGGGTGGGTGTTGGCATTTCCATTTTGTTGCTGGTTCTGTGTCTTAGTGGTTGGTATATGGAATCCAACTCTGTATGTTTATTAATGAAGTTCTGGGTTGAGTGCCAGGCCTCTAGGAATTCCAGTGCGTGTCTCTGTTTGGCTTGTTCGAGGGTGGATACGTTGTCCCAGTCGAACAGGTGTCCTTCATTGTCCGTGTGTATGGATACAAGTGATAGCTGGTCATGTCTCTTGTGGCTAGTTGGTGTTCGTGTATCCTGATGGCTAATTTCCTTCTGGTTTGCCCTATGTAGTGCTTTTGACAGTCTTTACATGGTATTTTGTATATAATGTTGGTTCTGCTGGTTGTGGGTATGGGATCCTTTATACTTGTTAGTAACTGTGGTAATGTGGTATTTGGCTTGTGGGCTACCATGATACCCAGATGTAAGAGTAGTCTGATGGTCATTCCAGATATGTCCTTAATGTATGCAGTGTGCTGCAGTATGTTATGGCTCGCTTGAACAATGTTCTGAAATGACACTGTCAACCCCAGCAGACTCAGGCACACAAATAGCAAGCCGGACAGAAAACCAACGCTTCGCCGGAGGCGCACTGATATGTTCCCGAGTATGGTGACGAAATGTCTGCGAACGAACTTACCAGCTCAGGGATCAAGTCATTCTTTTGCATTTTATGGTTAAGTATGTAAGGCAAATAGCAATGTTTATTTTTCCCTATAGTTTCCGGCTGGGACAGTAATAAAGAGCAGAAAGAGTCTAGAGTTGGTAGGGTGTGTTTGGAAAAGTTTTCTGTATGAGTATGTTTTCAGTGCCATTGAAAAAGAAGGCAGTGCTGTCCCTCACTCTTAGCAATGAGATAGATCAAATGGATCAAGTGTCAGTAGGAAGACATTTAGTGGACAATGATCATTTTATAGTAAGGTTAGTATACTGATGAAGGCTACTCCTTCACCAGGTAGCTGTGACAATAGCAAACTGGATATGAACTTGACAGAGTGACTGGAACCAAAATGTACTGGTGAATGGTTGTTCGCAGGTTGAAAAATGGTTTATAATGAAATTGTCCAGTGATTGGTGTTAAGACCCTTGATCTGTCTGATATAATTTAATAAGTTAGACATTGATATACCGGGAATTATTTCAGAATTTGCAGACAATACAACATGTATGAGTGAAATTAGAAAAGAAGTGACAGTGAAATTAAATGAAGAGAAGCTTGAAGTGATTCTCTTTGTTAGGAGGACAGAGTGAAAATGTAATATATAAGATGAAAGATACAATTCTATTGGGCGCAGGTGGTGGGTTATGTAGGAGCAGATGGACCTGGATGTATAATGTTCCTAAATCATTAAAGGTGGTATACAGATTGAGAAAGTGTTTTAAAAAAGCATATGCCATTCAGGGCTTTATCAACATGGGCATAAAGTACAAAAATAAGTAGACAGTGTTAATAAAACATTAGCTTAGCCTCCATTGGAATATTACTTCCAGTTCTGAGGGTAAAATACTTTAGGAAAGAAATGAAGGTAATAGTGTGCAGAAAAGAATCATGAGAATGGTTCCAGGGACAAGCAACCTCAATTTAGAATCAGAGAATCCCTAAAGTGTGGAAACAGGCCCTTCAGCCCAACAAGTCTACACCGAGCCTCTGCAGAACAACCCACCCAGACCCATTGCCCCTATCCTGTATTTACCCCTGACTAATACATCTAACATACACATCCCTGAACACTATGGGCAATTTAGCACAGCCAATTTGCCTAACCTGCGCATCTTTGTTCTGTGGGAGCAAATCCATGCAGACACAGGGAGAATGTGGAAACTCCACAGAGACAGTCGCCCAAGGCTGGAATCAAACTCTGGTCCCTGGTGCTGTGAGGCAGCAGTGCTAAACACTGAGCCACCATGTCACCCAATTTAAAAGGGAGATTGGAGAAGTTGGGACTATTTCTTTGGAAAAGGCAAGGCTCAGAGGAGATTGATAGAGTTATTCAAAATCTTATGGTATCACAATGGAGTAGATAGGGAGAAATTGTTCCTCTTGGTGGAAAGATCACAAACTAGAGGATGCAGACTTAAGTAGTTGGTAAAGGAATCAATGGCAATACAAAAAAAAGCTTTTCCATAGAGTGAATGTATAGGATCTGGAATGCAACGTCTGAGACTATGATATCAGGAGGAAAACGTCAATCGAGCCTTTCAAAAGTGTTATGGATCATTATCTTAAAAGAAAACCGCAGCTACAGTGAAAGAGCAGAGGAGTGGCATCCTTCGAGAATCAACATGGACGTGACAACCTGTAACCATTCTATGATTCCATATATTGACTACTTACTATGACTACTGAATAAATTGATGTAATCTTGGTAATTGAATAAGAATTTTCTTCAGCACTCATACATAAATATAAGTGTTTATATTTAATATATAATATTATATATTATATATATAAGTCCACAAATCTATAAATCTCAGCCTCAATAATTGGGCTTTCCAGGGTTGAGAATTTCAGAGATTCACAGTGAAAAATAATTTTTCTCATCGCAATCTTAAATGGCCAACCCCTCCTGACTATATCTCTATTTCTAGACTTTTTGACAAAGAAAAACAGGCTGTCAGCACCAAACCCATGAAGTCCTGTAGGAAACTTATGTTTCAAGGAGATCACTTCTCATTCTTCTAAACTCCAGACAGCTTAAATACATTCTATGCACCCTCACCTTACCTGAACTCCTCATATCAGGAATCAATCTAATGGACCTTAACTGCATTCCAAAGCATGTATATATTTCCTCGGTACAGAGATCAAAACTGCACACATTATTTGTCACCTTACCAAACTCTGTACAAGTGAAACAAGATTACCTTTCTGTTGCATTCTAATTCTCTTACAATAAAGGCTAACATTTCTGGTTTGTCATGTTCCCAGCTCAAGGTTTGTTTTAAATTATTTCTGTGGCCCATGGTTTCCCTCCAGTCAATCACTTTTTTCTCTTCTGTGGGATTCTTGAAAGTTTAGCTCTTTTAGCTGCTGATTGTAAATACAAGCAGTGTTCTTAAAACTGTGTTAGAAGATTCTTCAGACCTCCACCACTTGTTTTGCAGTAGTGAGACAAAACCTTAACAATACTGAAACAATTTGTACAATGGATCCTCACCACTGCTCATCATGGTGTAAGATTCAACTGGTAGATTTGGTTTCACAATTCTCTTACAGAAATAATTTCCATAACAATGATCCTAATGATCTCCAGTTTGCCAAAGGCAGTGCTCTCTGCAGACCCATGACCCATTTTGCATTGCAACTGTCACTTCAGGTCAATGGAGAAGCTTATGTCCAAAACAGTTCTCGACTTTGTAGGCTGTGGAATTACTTACTCATCATCTAATACACCTTAGAAACCACTCTAACCTTGGGCTAGAACTGTGCAAGTATCAATATCAGAATAATCCATTCCCACCTCATTCTAACCTGCAGTTATAGAGTCATAGAGATGTACAGCATGGAAACAGACCCTTCGGTCCAACCCATCCAGGCCGACCAGATATCCCAACCCAATCTAGTCCCACCTGCCAGCACCCAGCCCGTATCTCTCCAAACCCTTCCTATTCATACACCCATCCAAATGCCTCTTAAATGTTGCAATTGTACCAGCCTCCACCACTTCCTCTGGCAGCTCATTCCATACATGTACCACCCTCTGTGTGAAAAAGTTGCCCCGTATGTCTCTTTTATATCTTTCCCCTCTCACCCTAAACCTATGCCCTCTAGTTCTGGACTCCCCGACTCCAGGGAAAAGACTTTGCCTATTTACCCTATCCCATGCCTCTCATAATTTTGTAAACCTCTATAAGGTCACCCCTCAGCCTCCGGTGCTCCAGGGAAAACAGCCCCAGCCTCTCCCTATAGCTCAAATTCTCCAACCCTGGCAACATCCTTTTAAATCTTTTCTGAACCCTTTCAGTTTTCACAACATCTTTCCGATAGGAAGGAGACCAGAATTGCACGCAATATTCCAACAGTGGCCTAACCAATGTCCTGTACAGCCACAGCATGACTTCCCAACTCCTGTACTCAATATGCTGTCCCAGCTTCTCTGGGTTGGAACTTGATATTTATTTATTATATTCTGTTGTTTAAATGACATCTTTCTTGATACTTTGTAATCAGCTGCCTACAAATTGAACAAATAAGAAACAGTGTTTCTCAGAGAACCTGAAGCATGAAAATGAAGTTCACAAATCAGTGTTTTGCTGTTTTGGCACCAGACAGCATTCATGATTACAACTCTTTAATGTACCTGTAATGTTGAAGAAATATCCTAATTTTAATATCACTGACTGCAGTCAGCATAGTTCTGATCTAACTAATATGATAGATTTTTTGATGGTCTTCACCTCTTTGTTTCTATTCTCTAATGAAGGGGATACAGATATAGACATTTTTTATTCATTCGTGGGACGTAGGCATCACTAGCTGGGCCAGCATTTATTGCCCATCCCTTGTTACCCTTTGAAGGTGTTAGTGAGCTACCTTCTTGAACCATGGTAGTTAATGTGCTATGGGTATACCCACAATGGAGAGAATTCCAGGATTTTGACCCAACAACATTGAAGGAATGACACTATGTTTCCAAGTCTGGATGGTGAGTAGTTTACTGAGGAACTTGCAAGTGGTGGTGTTCCCATGTATCAGCTGTCCTTGTTCTTCTAGATGGAAGTAGTTGTGGAATTGAAAGAGGTTGTCAAGAGATTAGATGACTAACAGTGTGGAAACAGGCCCTTCGGCCCAACAAGTCCACACCAACCCTCCGAAGAGCAAACCACCCAGACCCATTCCGCTACATTTACCCCTTCACCTGACACCACGGGCAATTTAGCATGGCCAATTCACCTAATCTGCACATGTTTGGACTGTGGGAGGAAACTGGAGCACCCGGAGGAAACCCACGCAGACATGGGGAGAATGTGCAAACTCCATACAGACAGTTGCCTGAGATGGGAATTGAACTTGGGTCTCTGGGGCTGTGAGGTAGCAGTGCTAACTGCTGCGCCACCGTGCCACCCTTCTTTGGTAAATTTCTGCAATGCATCTTGTGGACAGTATACACTGCTGCTACTGATCATTGTGTGGTAAAGTGATTGAATGTGGATGTGATGCTAATCAAGCAGGCTGTTTTGTCCTAGCCGGTTTCAAGCTTCTGAAATGTTGTTGGAGCAGCACTCATCCGGACATGTGGAGAGTATTCCATCACATTCTGACTGAAAGCGATTGTGAATGCTTAAGCCTTATCTTTTGTACTGATATGTTGGGCTCTTCTATCATTGAGGATGGGATGTATGTGGAGCATTCTTCTCAAAACAGTTTTTGATTGTCCACCACCAGTCACAACTGAATGTGGCAGTAAAACAGAGCTTAGATTGATCCACGTTATGGGATTGCTCAGCTCTGACTCTCACTTGCTGCTTTTGCTGTTTAGTTGGCAAGTAGTCTTGTTTGGTAACTTCACCACATTGACATGTTTTTTTCAGGTATGACTGATGCTGCTCTTGGCATGCCTTCCTACATTCTCCATTGAATCAGGATTGATCTCTAGCCTGATTGCAATGACATAATGGGGGAATATACTGGTCTGTGAGATTGCAGATTATGTTGGAGTATAATTCTGCTGCTTCTGATGCCCAGCAGAGCTTCATGGATGCCCAATACCGAGTCGCTAAATCTGTTCAAACTCGGTCCCATTTAGCAGTGATAGTGCCAGACAACATTTTGAGGTTGTTTTGGCTTGTCGGATGTGATTGAGGGCTACGGGGGGGATAAGTCAACACATCATAGTACCATAGTATGGGGAGTAATTCAAGACGGGCGAGCATGAAAGAATGTAGCAATAGTAGGGAACAGTACAGTGATGGGGATTGACACTGTTATCTGAAGCAAAGAGCATGAGTCCAGATGGCTGCGTTACCTGCCCACTGCCAAGATTTGCTCAGGTTGGAAAGGAACTTACAGTGGGATGGGGAGGATCCAGTCATCCTTATCAATGTAGGTACCAGCAGCAAAGGAAGAACAAAGGAGAAGGCTTGGCAGAGATTTTTTTTTTCATTCATATGATGGCTAGGCCATCATTTAATTGTCCATCCCAGAGGGACGTTAAGAGTCAATCACATTGCTGTGGATCTGGAGTCGCATGTAGGCCAGACCAGGTGAGGATTGAATTTCCTTTCTAAAGGACATTAGCAAACCAGATGTATTTTTTCCTGCCAATCAACAACTCATTCATGGTCATCATTAGACTTTTAATTCCAGATTTTTATTGAATTTAAATTCCACCATCTGTCATGGCTGGCTTCAAATCTAGGTCCCCACAACACGACTTGGGTCTCTGGATTAATGATATAACAATAATACCACTAGGCCATCACTTTCTATATAAGAAGCTCAGCACCAAATTAAGAACTTCAAAAGTCATAATCTCTGCATTATTACTGAGTGCTAATTGGCATAGAGCAAATCAAATTAGAGACATGAATGGGTGGCTCAAAGACTGCAGGAGAAGTGAATTCTGCTTCATGGGGCACTGGCATCAGTTCTGGGGAAACTGGGATCTATACCGATAGGACAATCTCCACCTGAGCCATGCATAGAGCACAACTAGGGAAGAAAATACTATTTTAAACTGCATAGTGGAGGCAAGTGATTAAATTTGGCAAGTAGCAGTAAATCAAAGAGCATAGTCAAGGCTAATGGGATTAATATGGCAAAATGATAAATGGACTGTGATAGTAAGGGATAGAGAATATGAATCAAGAGCCAACCAACAGATAAGACTTGAACTTACAAAAAGAATAAAAGAATAAAAATAAAGGGTCTGTATTTGAATGTATCTAACATCCATGACAAAACAGATCCGCTGCAAGTACAAATAAAAATGAATAAGTACAATCTGTTAGAGACAAAGCTGTGGGGTGATATGGATTTGGACCTGAATCTTGAAGGGTATTGGAGACATAGGTATGACAAGAAGTTAGGAAAAGGTGGATTGGTAGCTCTGTTTGCTAACTATGGCAGTAGTACAATCGACAGCAATGCCTGAAGTTTAATGAATCAAGATGTGCAAACAGTTTGTGTAGAAATGAGAAATGATAAGGCATAAAGTACTTGTAAAAATGGCATACAGGTCCTCTAACAATGACCTCGTGGAAGGGAGGAATTTAAAGGAAGGCATAATGATAGCTTGTCAGCAAGGCATAGCAATAATCATGTAATTTTAGTTAGCAGATAGAATGGGAAAGATCAGAGTGGTGCTGGAAAAGCACAGCAGGTCAGGCAGCATCTGAGGAGCAGGGAAATCGACATTTTGGGCAGAAGCCCTTTTGCCCAAAATGTCAATTTTCCTGCTCTTCGGATGCTGCCTGACCTGCTGTGCTTTTCCAGCACCACTCTGATCTAAACTCTGGTTTCCAGCATCTGCAGTCCTCACTTTTGCCTAGATAGAATGGAAAAGTCTAATGGGTGAAGGCAGCCTAGATGAACAGTTCAGATAATATTTTCAGAATTCATGGAACAGCATTTTCTAAAATGACCAGAGAGAAGGCTATACCAGAGCAAGTATTGTGCAATGAGATTGGGGCATCTTCACGATGACATCATTCATTAATCCTAAGTAGCAAGAACCATAACATGGTTGAATTCTTCATTCAGGTTGAGGGAGAGAAGTGTAGGTCTAAGACTATTTAAAACAAAAATTAAGAAGGTGAATTATGAGGGCATGAAATCAGAGATGGCTAAAGTGAATCAGCAATTATGTTAAAGGAAAGGCCAGTAGAGATGTAATGGCAAACATTAAAGGGGATATTTCAGAATACACAATAGACACATTCCAATGAGCAAGAAAAATTCCAAGGGAATAAACCTACAATCTGTGGTTAACTTGAAATGTTATAGACGGTTTGAAACTAAAGCAAAAAGCATATAGTTGTGCAAAGTCATGTGGCAGGGAATCAGTCATGTGGCTGTAGAGTTCCCAAAATGAAAATACACTGAGCTGCACTGGAGCACTGCAGTGAGCCAGAGTTGCCTTCCAAGCCTTCTGGACTCAACATCAAGTTCAACAATTTTATTGCTTGAGGCAACATCCCCTATATCTTTATGCCAACCTCCACACATCAGGTCTTATTATCACATGGTCTGCTATAACACACGATTCATTGTTAGTCCCCAGTTGTCCCCATTAATAGCAATTCATTCTCTCAAGCTGATCGTTATCAACTCCTTTGTCTGTTCAATTGTTCTTCTCTCTCTGGGCTCTATCACCATCTATTGTTTAATCCGTCCCCCACTGCCACCCTATCTTCTACACAAAAAAAATATTTTCCTAGCTACCATCAGTTCTGAGGAAGGGTCACTGAACCTGAAACATTTACTCTGATTTCTCTCTACAGATGCTGCCAGACCTGATGAGCTTTTCCAGCAATTTGTTTTAGTTTAAGATATATGTGAGCTGTGTTCGCAGGTTGTTTAAGGATTTCATGAGGAGACATTAACTAAAGAAGCTAGCACCAAGTGAATACAAAAATTTATCAGAAAGAAACAAATACAACCATCTCAACAACGAATTTAAAAGTAGAAATCAGGTGACCCTTTACTAAAGTTTGCATATCTGTAAGGTTGTTGTTGAAAATAAAACAGTTAAGTCTTTGTTTCTGACATGTATAATCAAATTATTCCAAATAGTTCCTACATAACGTAAAAGGATCTTTTTTTTTGCTGTTGTAATAATAAACTTTCATGTTCTTTTGTCAACAGTACATCGACAATCACTGATTAATATGTTTAATGACTCACCATCTTGCAAATAAAATTGCAAAAATAAAACCCATGGTCAAACAAGCCAGGTTTCACTCTGGAATCTGAGTTGTTTATTCATTAACAGCAACTGAAATCTTAATATACATTCACTTTCAGAAGGTTGTCTGGAATATGAATAGAGGGTCTTATGTCGTATATCATTTCCAATTTCAAAAGGTCATTTGTTCTACTGTTATCTCCAAAACCACTTTGCAACTGTCAAAAAGGAAATATACAAAACTAAAGAAAAAGATTGATTTGTCTTTAAATGTGTGTTTTTTTTGCGTGTGTGTGTGTCAGGGAAATGACTCAATCTCTGATGGTTCTCACAGGCTAGCTCAGATCAAGACCTTGTATTTCAGGGGACTATGGGCAAGGTAATGAAATAAAATTCAGACCAGGTAAAGTACGCCTAAGTGTAGATTCAGTTCCTTCAACTCTTCCCCAATGCATGTCTTAATCTCAAATTCAGAAATCCAACTCTATCAATGTAATTTTCCTCATATTTGAGATTATTAAACCATGTGGCCTCACTGAGTATTTGTGATTTTCATACTCATTTAAGCTTATTTAGATTGTTTGTATAATGAAACTATGCCCTTATTTAAAATCACCTGAGGATTTTTTGAAAAATTGTACATGGTAGATCATCCCTTCAGACGAAAATCAGTAACATATTTCAATAGAGAATAGCTATTAATTTACTGCAGCATTCACTACCTAAAATCGGAAATTAACATGGATGTTGTCCGAATGAAGGCAAATGCTTTGAAAATTAAATATCAACACAACATTTTTCTTTCAACAAATTTCAAACAGGAACCAAATTATACAAGGAAAACTGTCCTGGGAAGTATATTTTGCTCAAAGTACTGTCCTGAATGTACAACAACATATTATATTGGAAAAAGGTTTGTCAGATGCACTAATAAAAACAACTGGAGGAATCATAAGGGGCTTGAACAATGTGGAAACAAAAACAGAAATTACTGGAAAAATTCAGCAGGTCTGGCAGCATCTGTGGTTAGAAAGCAGAGTTAATGTTTTGGGTCCAGATTATCAGAACTGATGATAACTAGAAAAAAGTTTGGTATATATGATACAGAATGGGTGGGGGAGTGTTAAGAAGTAAACAATAAGTACAGATGGAGCCCAGAGAGAGAGGAAAAACAGTTGGGCAGACAAAGAAGTGGGTAAAGATCAGCCTGGGAGCATGAATTGCTGCTAATGGGGACCACTGGTAACTGACAATGGGTTGTTTGTGGTAGCAGCCCATGTGATGATGAGGTCTGTGTGTGGAGTTGGCATACAGACTTAGGAGAAAGTGCTCAAGCCCTGAAGTGATTGAACTCGATATTGAGTCCAAAAGGTTGCAGGGTTTCCAAGCAGAAAATGAGATGTTGTTCTTCCAGCTTGTGCTGAGCTTTGCTGAAGCACCGTAGCAAGCTCCAAATGCAGATGTTGTTCAGGGAACATAGTGTGTGTTGAAATGCAAGGTGATAGCAAGTTCAGGATCATTTTGCAGTCAGAACGTAGGTATTCTGCAAAGTGGTCACCCAGTCTCTGCTTCATCTACCCAATGTAAAGTGGTCCACATTGGGAGCAGTGTGTACAGTAGGCTATGTTTAGTGAAGTGCATGTAAATCACGAGCAGTTTGGGCCCTGTATCATGAAGGATGTGCTGGCATTAGACAAGATCCAGAGGAGGTTTACAGAAATGGTCCCAGGGAAAAACAGCTTGCCATGTGAGGAGCAGTTGAGGACTCTGAGTCATGCTCCTTCCCCACCTCACCACATTTCTGATGAAGGGCTTATGCCTGAAACACGTTGATTCTCCTGCTCCTCAGATGCTGCCTGACATGCTGTGCTTTTCCAGCGCCAGACCTTTCGACTGAGAAACATATCAGCCATGACTGAATGGCAGATCAGTATCGATAGCACAAGTTGCCCAATTTTACTCCTATGTCTTATGGTCTTACAGATGTTTCCCCTCATGGGACATTCTAGGACCAGACAGTATAACTTCAAAATAAAGAGGTACCTGTGACGGGGAATTTCTTTTCTTCGAGGGTTGTGAGCAGGCTTGAGTGGCTGAATGGCCTAATCCTAATCCTGTTTCTATTCCTTATGGAATTCATGTTCACATGCTCACAAAACTCTCTCACATTCTCGGGATGATAGGACAATGTGGATGGGCTAATTGGATTGGCTGAACAGTGGCAAATAGAATTTAATCCTAAAAAGTTTGAGGTCATACATTTTGGGAGAAATAACAAGGAAAAGGAATATACATTGAATGTAGGACTCTTGAAAGTCGAGAAGACCAGAGTGTCTTTGATGTGTATGTCCATAGATTCTTGAAGGCAGCAGGACAGGTAGATAAGGTTGTTAAGGAAGTATGAGATACTTGCCTTCATTAGTCATGGCATTAAATACAAGAGCAAATAAGTTACAAAGAAGCTGTGTAAGACATCAGTTAGGCCACAGCTGGAATACTGTGTGCAGTTCTGATTGCCGCATTACGGGAAAGTTGTAATTGTACTAGAGAGGGTGCAGAGGAGATTCGGCACGATCTTGCTTGGGATGGACTGTTTCAGCAAGGAAAAACAGACTAGATAGAGTGGATTGTTTTTCTTAGAGCAGAGAAGGAGAGGGACCCTGTTTGGAGTTACAGGGTAAATAAATTACTTTTTGCCTTTAGTACAGGGGTCAATAACCAGAAGATACTATTTTCAGGTAAGAAACAGGTGGTTTAGAAGGCGTGTGAGGAAAGATTCTTTCACCCAAAGGATGTTATGGTATCTGAAACTCACTGCCTAAAAGGGAGTAGAGGCAGGAACACTCAAGATATTTGAGTATTTAGATTAGCAATTGAAATACCATAGCATGCAAAGCTGTTGGCTAAGTGCTGGAAAATATGATTAAAATAGCTAGATTCTGGATGAGTGTATGGACACAATGGGATGAATGGCCATCTCTCACTCTGTGCAAACTCTATGATTTTACAAGTTCTGGAGTGTTTGACTCAGGTTTGTTTTTAGAGTCCGGCACTGGGATAAGTGAGACAGATTTCATTGTATAAATTCCAACAGGCTGCTATTAGATATTTCTCTTCATATTAAAACAATGCCAGTCAGCATGCTGGCAGTCAGCAGCACTTTGACGATGCGCAGTTCCATATTTTAAAATGTTTATTAACACTTGGACAAGACTTTGGATTTAATCACAGTATAGACTGATGTTAATGCATGGCTGGAAGGGTTCTACATAAACATTTTGTCCAATTTTGAGTTATTACCTTGTAGGTACACCCTCAGCTTGAATTCAATTTGTAGAAGGCAGTTTTACATTTATGAACTGTCGTGCTGGCAGATGTATAGTTTTGTTGCTATCAACTATAGCTGGTAACATACGTTTGATGACTTATCCTTTTGTAATCATAGCAAAGGTTTACTTTTTTGTTTTTCAAGATTCAATAGATTTAAGTATTCTGCTTTTCCCCTCATACCTCATGCAGAATGATATCTGTTAGAAGGATAAATGAGGGGGCGGGGGGAGAGTACTGGGGAGGATGGTTGTCCTGTCATTTTCCTGAAATCAGCACAGAAATATTTCTGTAGCTACATGAGACATGATGAGAGCTGGCGCAGCAAGTGACAAAACATACACTGCACAGAACACTTTTCAGAATTTGTTGTTAAGCCATGTTATAAAGAAATGTACTAACAATGTTATATTGGCTATCAGAGTGTTCTGTACTGTAATTACTCACCTTCGTAAACACTATTTTTTGAACAAAAACAGAAGAAGCTGGAAAAGCTCAGCAGTCTGGCAGCATCTGTGAAGAGAAATCATTGTTAACATTTTGGGCCCAGTGACTCTTCCTCAGAACAGTTAACAATGATTTCTCTCCACAGATGCTACATCAGAGTTAACTGTTCTGAGGAAGAGTCACTGGGCCCAAAATGTTAACAATGATTTCTCTTCACAGATGCTGCCAGACTGCTGAGCTTTTCCAGCTTCTTCTGTTTTTGTTCAAAAAATAGTGTTTACGAAGGTGAGTAATTATAGTACAGAACACTCTGATAGCCAATATAACATTGTTAGTACATATCTTTATAACATGGCTTAACAACAAATTCTGAAAAGTGTTCTGTGCAGTGTATGTTTTGTCACTTGCTGCGCCAGCTCTCATCATGTCTCATGTAGCGACAGAAATATTTCTGTGCTGATTTCAGGAAAATGACAGGACAACCATCCTCCCCAGTACTCCCCCCCTCCCCCATTTATCCTTCTAACAGATATCATTCTGCATGAGGTATGAGGGAAAAAGCAGAATACTTAAATCTATTGAATCTTGAAAAACAAAAAAGTGAACCTTTGCTATGGTTACAAGAGGATAAGTCATCAAACTTATGTTACCAGCTATAGTTGATAGCAACGAAACTATACATCTGCTGGCTGAGGGGTGACCTCATGGAGGTTTATAAAATTATGAGGGGCATGGATAGGATAAATAGGCAAAGTCTTTTCCCTGGGGTTGGGGAGTCCAGAACTAGAGGGCATAGGTTTAGGGTGAGAGGAGAAAGATATAAAAGAGACCTAAGGGGCAACTTTTTCACGCAGAGGGTGGTATGTGTATGGAATGAGCTGCCAGAGGATGTGGTGGAGGCTGGTACAATTGCAACATTTAAGAGGCATTTGGATGGGTACATGAATAGGAAGGGTTTGGAGAGATATGGGCCAGGTGCTGGCAGGTGGGACTAGATTGGGTTGGGATATCTGGTCGGCATGGACGGGTTGGACCGAAGGGTCTGTTTCCATGCTGTAACATCTCTATGACTCTATGACCTGCTGAGTTTTTCCAGCAACTTCTATTTTTGTTTCTGATTTACAGCACCTTCAGTTCTTTTCATTATAACTTTTTAAAGAATTGCTTTTCCAGGACCAGAATGTTTAAAATCAAAGTGTTGCACCAAGTGACACATCAAACATTTAACTAGGCCAAGGGTGGGGAACCTGCGGCCTTAAGGCCTTCTAGGCCATGGTGTGTGGCCTTTTGAATGAATCCAAATTTTGCAGAACAAATCCTTTATTTTTTATTAATATGGTATTTCTTGTCCTTTATTATTTTTATTTTAATCTTAAAATGAATGTATTTAAAATACCAGAGAGTAAAAGAAAATTCAACGAAATAATCCTCACAGACTGACTGCCACAATTAAAAAATTGGTAAGTCATAAGGGCTATTTCAACACCTGCTATGCTCATGCTTTAGTTATAATGCAACTCTAGTTAGATTTTTACAAAATAATGTGAATTTTGAAGAATATATAATTGAAGTTTCTTGAATGCGGCCTTATTAGATTACAACTAACATAATGCGGCCTTCCAACATGAAAAGGTTCCCCACCTCTGAACTAGAAGAATGCAAGGAAAAGTTTGCAACAAAGTGTGAATTTCTAATCTGTACCAATAATATTTGTATAATATTATTGGTACAGATTACAATTAGCACGTTCATGCTAAGGGTAAAAGTTTGTGTATTTTTATTGTTTAAGGCACTTTTGTTGACAATTCAGTTTTTGATTTTCAGGGAGAGAATTAATTTAAAATGAAGACAATAGGGTAATTTTGAATGTGCCATCTCCCTGATTGGTGAGATTTGAGCTTTCTATGTGAGAATCAATAAATGATCAAAAAGGTCCTCAAGTAAGTAGTAGATAGAGCCAGGTCCATAATCAGGATGATCAGCAGCATTCCCTGAAATGTTCTTACCAGCTACAAGGCAAGACAGTTGCTTGTCAATGCCACGATCAGTGTACCAACGCTGACTGTTATGCATGGAACATTGGGGCAGCTACACAGAACGTTGATAATGAGTCTGAGATAATGAATGCTGCTGTGGAATTACAGTTGTAATTAGGTCCAGGTATCCCTCTGGTTCAAGGATCAAGGTGGATGGATCTGGGTCTAGGGGTCATGAGTTGGGGAAGGACCAGGAGAAGATGTAAGATAGTGGGAGAGGGTGAGGCCAGAAATTGAAAGAGAAAACTGAGGGTTTGGAGTTATCTGTTTTGTCACAAGCAAAGCCCTTCCAGATCCCTTTTAGGCCTTCTTTTAGTTTTCCAGTCTCTAGTGTAAACTAAAATCTTCTTCTGCCTTATCCTTGGCAATATTCTAATTTGCAGTATCCATTATTGTGAAACAACGATGTCAACAGATGATAGGAAGTAAAGGTTTGTTTGAATAATTTACCGAAAGGTAGTTAATCCTTGATATATTCCAGATGCTTATTTTGAAAGTATTCACTTTATTATGTTGGGCAAATGTATCTTGAACTCTGTAGCCATTCAATGAATAATTGTGTATCGATTACTTTAAAAAAAACTGAGACATCAAAGAGTAACTATTTTCAATGAAGGAATTATGCTCATTTTAAAACAGTTTTCAATTTATTCTGCAAAACCATCCATGTATTGTATGGTCTTTCATGTTTATATTAGAGTTGTCTTCCCCAAATACTGATTTCTATTTTCCAAGGATGCAAATATAACAGTGAAAAATCCTTCAGGAGGTCAAGCCAGCCGGTGATCTCGGTTTACATTTTACAACTGATGAGAAACTGAACCATGAAGTGGTACAGTGTCTAAGCTGGTTCAGTTCTTTTTAGTCCTTTCGTATATCTGAACTTCCCAAAATAAGGTGTAAACCATTCAGGGGTGTCAGAGTTGCATTCTGCAATCCACTTAAAGGTGGTAAGGTTGCACTTTGTTTAATAATGCATTATAAATGGCAGATCCCCTAATGATCATCACAATTAAATCCCAAAGCTTTAACAGCTTTCAAATTTGAAAATGATTCATGAAACTGTACTGGTAATTTAATAAACTATTAAATTCCACTTTAACCTTTAGCATTCTTTGTACATTTTCTGCCCACATACCATAAGGAGCCTCATAAGGAAGAATAAATATCAAAAATTTGTGTTTCACATGACATTGTCATGTTTATTTATTTCATATCTTCTTTTTCCATTTGGAAATAGTGGACAAGTTTTGGTAAGATTAACAAACTGACAAACTAACTAATTTGAGCACATCATGATTGCCCCTTCTGCGGCTAACAAATTCTAGAGACTTGAACTGAGAGCTTCTGGTTCAGACTGAAGGGTGCCACCTATTGAGCTGGCCAGTTGGCATTCCCATGCTGGCCATCAATTCAAATGGTTAAAAAATCATGCCCAAATCATCAACTCCTAAGTGAAACGCACTATTAGCTATGTAAATTTTGAAAAATTAATCCTCATATTTTCCATTAACAAATAAATATGTAGGTCTGAATGAATGAATAACCGTTAATATTGCAAGAATATATACTTATGACTTTTTTTTATTAAGCAAATGCATTTGAGTTTGGTTTTCCATTTCTAAAAGTTGGTGAAAGCCACTGAACTAAAGTATTCAAATCAAGTGGCTAAACATTGGCCCGTGGGAAAGGAACAGGCAGCGGACAGAATGAGTATTCTGGGTTCAGAGGTTGCTGGGTGGACCCTAATGGAAAAAATTAACAAGTATCTCTTGAGATGCTGGAAAGAAGCCAAGATGTTCACCAGCTGACATGTGGGAACTTCCAGTGTGGCTATAATGTTTCTACATTAATAACCTTGTTTAGAGTAGGGCAGATATTTTAATCTCTAATCAGCATACAAAAACATCTGTGAAGACAATGATTATTGGGGAAAGGTCCTTGCCTATTTTTATGGGCATGTTTTAATCCATCTGTCATTATTAAGCAAAGGCTACAAAATTTGGCTCCTTGATGTTTAAAAGTAGTCTGTATGTCTGGAAAAAAATATATACTGAACAGAAGGATACCACTGTTTACTTAAATGCATAATAGTTAGAATGATTATGACTGTTTTTCAGGATTCATGGGAATAGCAAACTAAACTGTGCCCCTAAGGAAACCCTTTTCAACTACATTATGGTGTGACATATCAAGTATAACAGTTATTTAGCCCTATGCTCTGGAATTTCTTTCCTCAACCCCTCCAATGCTCTACCTTTCTCTTTCCTTTTTACCATTTTGAGGGCTTGCCAGGAGCAGCATCAGACATACCTAAAAATGTGATGCCAACCTGGTAAATGTAAACTATTGGACCACTTGCACACTAAACAAGAGAAGTAGCATAAAATAGGGCTGAACAATCTCACAGCCAACAGATCAGATCTAAACTCTGTAGTCTTGCCACATCAAGTGGTGACTAATGGTGAACAATTAAACAATTAACAGGAGGTGGAGCTCAAAGGTGGAAAGTCCAAAACATCAATGCCAAATCATCTGCATCCATCTTTAGCCAGAAGTGCCAAGTCATCCCTCTTGGCCTCCTCTTGAGGACACCAGCATCATAGATGCCAGGTTTCAATTTAGTGCACATGATATTGTTAAAAAGCTGAAGGCATGAACTGTACTTTTAAGAGAAAGAATATGCTGTCCTGAACTGAGAGATTACAAGTGTCTGTGCATACGATTGGCTAGCAGTCCCAGAGTGTACTTGAAAATTTAAAATAAGTAACATTTGGCTGTAAAATTGATACCTGAGTTTTGGGTGCTGTTTTGACAACAATTTGAATTTAACCAATTAGTTTAACTTATGCCCCAGGATACTAAAACCTCAGTGAGTTTGAATCTATTGTTTTGCCAATATTGAACCAATGAGACAATCTGATGTTGGGGGTATAAGAATGCAGACATTTGAAAATTGGTCAGAGAGCAACTTCCATAAAGAGAGAATCTCCTGGAGAGCTAATTGCCAATCAAACATCTCATTCTCAAAGAAATTAGAAAAGACTCTCCATCAATGGTACCTTTTCATGTGAAACATATTTTCAGTAAGAAGAATGAAGACGACCCAGTGGAGATCAGCAGCCACAAGAGTGAAAACAGAAGAATTCAGACTGTGTGATTTTGAAATAAAGTTGTTGCAATTTTAATAAATGTCTTATTGGAACAGCATATTGTTATACAGCTGGAGGCAGATAGTAAGCAGTTAAGAGAAAGGGGGCTTAGATTTATGAATAGTTTTTGTTTAAAGTTCACTTTTAGAGTTAGAAAATAAATGTTATTATCTTTAAGTAGTGGAATTTGGGAGTTCTCTGTTACTCATATTTTAACAGATTATGAGGTGAGATGAGCTTTTCTGGGTGTTTGGTTTAATTAACAGAAGGGTTCACCTCCATGTCGTAACAATATCAAGAAACAACTGAAGACACTGGATACCACGGTGTCTATGGACCCTTCCTATTCCAGGTCACTCTCAGCCAAGTTCCAGGGCAGTTACAACATTGCTCTCTAACTGACAATGCAGAAAATTGCTTGTGCACAGAAAGCATGACAAACCCAGCCAATTACCACTCCATTAGTCTGTTCTCAATTATCAGTAAAGCAATGGAAGGAGTTATTGATAGTGCTTTCAAGTAGCACTGACGAAGTAGTAACTTGCTCACTGATGTTACATTTGCATTCCAGCTGGGCCATTTGACTCTTGACCTCCTTCCACTTTGGTCAAAACATGGACAATCTTCAGAAGTGGAGGTAACAGTGACTGCCCATGACATCAAAGTAGCATTTAACCAAGCATGACTTCAAGAAGCCTGAGCATAACTGCTGCCAATGGGAATCGGGGCAAGATTCTCCACTGGCTGGAATCATATTAGTACAAAGAAAGTTTGTTGTGGTTTTTGGAGTCAAATACCCCAGACCCATGTCATCAGTGCAGGAGTTACTTAAGGTAATTTCTAGGCATAATCATCTTCAGCCGCTTCATCGATGATCTTCCTCCATCATGTGCTTGGAGTATAGACGTTTATCACCATTTATGGTTCTTCAGATACTGAAGCAGTCTGTGTCCATATACAGCAAGACATGGACATCTCAGCTTTGATTGATAAACAGCAAGTAACATTTGCACCACACAAATGACTAGCAATGACCAGCTCCAACATAAGATCACCTAGATGTCATGGTTCGATATCCAAACTGAATTAGTTACCATTGACCAGACTAACTGGACTGTTCACAGAAATACAATGGCTGTAAGGGCAGGTCATTGGGTAGAAATTCTGCAGCAAGTAACTCACTCCCTGACTCCCAAAGCCTGTACATCATCTACAACACACAAGTCAGGAGTGTAATGGAATGTTCTCCACTTGCCTGACTAAGTGCAGCTTCAGGACTGAGCAATCCACTTCACTAACACGCCATCCATCTCACCTTTGACATTCACTCTCCTCACCCTGATGCACAATGACAGCAATGTGAACCAGCTAAAAGATGCAACTTAGCAAGGCTCCTTCGACAGCATCTTCTAAACCCATGACCACTACCACCTAGAGGGACAAGAGTAGCAGCTGTACGGGAACACTGTAACTTGCAAATTCCTCTCAAACTCACACACCATCTTGACATGGAACTATATTGCCATTCTTTTATTGTTGCTGGTTCAAAATCCAGAAATTCCCTTTATAACTGTATAATGAGTATCTCTACATTCTAAGAACTGAAGTGGTTCAAGAAATTAGGCCACCACTTCCTTCTCAATGGCAATTAAGGTTAATGCTGGGCTAGCCAGTAACGCCCACAGCACATGAATGAATAACAAAAAATACCAAGCTCTTCAATCAAGTTTTTTGTTCATTTCTTTTGCCACTGCATTCATGTATTTCTTACTCCTTGGGAAGTAACTTTGGACCTTTTTTAGATGAAAGGCACTATGTAATTGTATGTGGTTGTTTTCGCTGTCATTGATTAAAACACAGTGGGTAACAGTTTTGATTTTAGACAAATACAAGTGGTAGCTGCAGAATTAGTTGCGCTCATTTGTAAAATCCTTATCACCAAATTGTAATCAACAAATTTTGTCAAAAGAAGCATGTTTTGTACAAAGGCTCAAGTTACTAGTAACAATAACCTGCTTTCCCTTTACACTGGCTTTTCGAATTTTTGTAGAATACAGACATCAAATAGAATTTGTTTTTATTTAGTTTACATAAATTTACAAATTCCTGTTGACTTATGGTCATATATGAATTAAAAAGAGTATTGTTTTATATTTGGACAACTAATTAACTCATCCAGACTCAAAACGTTAGCTTGCTCTCTCTCCATGAATTCTGCCTGACCTACTGTGATTTCCAGCATTTGTTGGTTTCAGTTCTATTCAAGCATCACTGGTGTTAATATTTAGATTGAGAGATAAAAAAAATCCTGTGAACAAAAAATGAACTCTCTCATTGCTTTCAATGGGAAAGTTCAACAATAATTTCTCACACATATTTCATATTAACAATATGCTGAAGACAAACATTATACTTTGTTCGATAAATACTTGATACTGTAAAACTTTACCTCCCACAAAGACCTTCTCTAGGTAATCAATAATTTGGCTGTAATCACTGATGATATTGTCCCCATGGATCAGTACTGGCACTTCTTCACTTAGGTTCAGGCGCATAAACCAGGGTTCCTTGTGTTCAGTTAATGGTAAACTAACATCCCGTTCATCACATTGCACACCTTTCTCTGCAATCAGTAGACGAACCTGAAACAAAGGGACACTTCTCACATTACATGACCGTGACATCAAATCTGTATATCAGCACTGAACTAATGATTTTGGGGAGGAAGCATATTTGCTTTCAAAAAAAAGACTGCCTAGACTGAGGATTTTTAAAGACATGTTTGTGCTATAATCCCTGTTGGGAAAGATAAATCAAAATAACCAAATTTTTCAAATGACCTCGAAATTTAAAAAAAAAACATCTCTTGCAACTTTTACTTCAAATGAATCAGAGCCAATGCAAGTTAAACGTGAATTAAAAAGTAAATGATGCTTCAAATAAAAAGGCAAATTTCACAAAGCAAAGACACACCTTACACAAATCAAAGCACTCACAACACTGCATAAATGTGATACCATGTACAAATCCAAAGTTCTCTAACTTGGCTTATTATAAGTTAGGTTTCTCACTTTCCCATTCAATCAGTTTAGCCCTCGTGTCATGTTCACTTGCAGCTGTATTGTATCCAAGTTTCTGGAGATGGTGGTCACCCAAATGGTACACACCTGCTGAATGTTCGTAGCAAGTTTCAGAACAATCTTGATTGCCCAGATGTCCCAGAGACCCCTTTAATAAATCTCATTACATGGTTTGGGCACCTCTGGAAAAACTGAACGACATCAGTAAAAAATTCCAAATCACAATCCCTGCAGTAACACAATGTTCAGCTTTCTGTCTCTTTTAACTCCACACACAGTTTCTTGTAAAATGCCTTCTCTGTTCGTCACTGTTGCATTCAAGACACTGTGACACTGTCTTTCAGCTGAAATGTTAAACTGAGACTCTGCATGATCTTGTAGCTAGTCAGAAAGTCCTTAGGACACTATTTTGAAGTGAGGAAGTTACCCCAGTGTCCTTCCTGGTCAATATTCATCTCTCAATCAATATCACAGAAATATTACAATAAAACAAATAACTACCAGATTGGGAGATCTGAAACAAAAACAGAAATTGCTGGCCAAACTCTGCAGGTCTGGCAGCATCTGTGGGGAGAAAACAGAGTTAACATTTTAAATCCAGTGACTCTTCAACAAGACTGATGAAAAATTCTGAAAGAAGAGTCACCAGACTTGAAAAGTTTAACTCACTGCCACATCTCTTCTTGGAATGGCCAACTTGAAGAAATTTTCTTTCTCTCTGATGGGCTTTCCGTTCTGACCTTTGTTCTTGCTCTCCATCATTATTTTCGTTTTCTCTTCTAGTATTTGATGAAGTCTTTGCTTCCACAGCCACATCTCAATCTTCAGTGAATGTCTCCAGTTCAGACTCACTCCAGATGGATTCAACTGAAATTTCATCCTTCGTGTTTCAAATTCAGCCAGGATCACAGATATCTCTTGATGGACAACAATCCTCAGACAGTTGTTCTGTCACATCCTGAGATCAACACACACTGTTATGTAACACCCTATGCACACTCTCAACCTCTCTCTCTCCATCAGTTGGCTCAAAGCTGTTCTGCCTCACAGTTCCACTTCATTGTCTGGCTTGTTCAATGTTCTAACAAGAAACTTTATCCCTTCCTTTCAGGAATTAAGGAACACAGGAATAAAGAGACACTAGACTCAAAACGTTAACTCTGCTTTCTTCCCACAGAGACAAGGAGAAAGTGAGGACTACAGATGCTGGAGAGTCAGAGTTGAAACGGTAGCTGGGAAGGCGGGGGGTGATGATAAGTCAGTGGGTACGTTGGAGTGGATAGGTGGGAAGGAAGATGGATAAGTAGGTCAGGTTCAGAGGGTGGTGTCGAGTTGAAGGGTTGGATCTGAGTTGAAGTGGGGGGAGGGGAAGTCAATGCTGATGCCGTGTGGTTGTAGCTTCCCAAGGTGGAAAATTAGGCGATCTTCCTCCAGTCGTCGGATGGACCTAACAAGGGAGTCATGGAGTGAATAGTTTCTGCAGAATGCATATAGGGGTGGGGAGAGAAATATATATCTGGTGGTGAGGTCTGATTCTAGGTGGTAGAAATGGCAGAGGATAATGCGCTGTATCGGAGATTAGTAGGGTGGAAGGTGAGAACCAGGGGGTTGGAGGGGTGGAGTTCTGGGGCAGAGTGCGGAAAGTGGAGGAGATGCGCTGGAGGGCATTGTTGATCATGTGGGAGGAGAAATTGTGGTCCTTGAAATAGGAGGCCATCTGGGATGTCCTGGTGCGGAATTCCTCTTCCTGAGAGCAGATATGGTTGAGGCGGAGCAATTAAGAGCAAGGGATAGTATTTTTACAGGAGGGTGGGGTGGAGGAGGTATAGTTCAGGTAGCTGTGTGAGTTGGTCGGTTTGAAATAGATGTCCGTGTTGAGTTAGTCGCCAGAGATAGAGGTAGAGAGGTCCAGGAAGGGAGGGAGGTGTCGGAGATGGTCCAGATGAACTTAAGGTCAGGGTAGAATGTGTTTGTGAAGTTGATTAAATATTCAACGTCCTTGTGGGAGCATGAGTTGGCACTTGAGTCATCAATGTCATGGAGGAAAAGGTGGGGAATGGTGCCGATGTAACTGCGGAAGATGGACTGTTCCACATATCCTATGAAGAAACAAGCATAGCTGGGGCCCATGTGGGTACCCACGGCTACCCCTTTGGTCTCAAGTAAGTGGGAGGGTTTGAAGGAGAAGTTGTTGAGGGTGAGGACCAGTTCCACCAAACAATTGTGTGTGTCAGTGGAAGGTTACTGATTGGGTCGGCGGGAGAGAAAGAAATGGAGGGCTTGGAGGCCTTCGCCATGCGGGACGGACATGTACAGGAACTGGATGTCCATGGTGAAGATGAGGCATTGAGGGTCAGGAAAACAAAAGTCATGGAGGAGGTAGAGGATGTGGATGGTGTCCCGAACATATGTGAGGAGTTCCTGGACCGGGGCGGGGGGGGGAACAGAGTCAGGATATGAGGAGATAAGTTTGGTGGGGCAGGAGCAGGCAGAGACAATAGGTCAACTGAGGCAGTCAGGTTTGTGGAATTTGACTAAGAAGTAGAACCAGGAGGGTGCAGGGTTCAGGGACTATGGAGCTGTGGATGGAAGATTCTCTGAGGTGATGAGATTGTAGATGGTCTGGAGAATGATCATTGAGGCTGTGCTCAAAGGTTCTTTTCACATCTTGCAGAGAGTTTCCTGCACATACACCCACCTCATCTATCTTGTCTGTTGCTCTCGATGTGACCTCCTGTACATCGGGGAGACCGGACACCAACTCCGCAGAACATTTCAGGGAACATCTCTGGGACACATGCATCAAACTACCCCACTATCCTGTGGCCGACCACTTCAACTCCCCTCCCACTCCACCAAGGAAATGCAAATCCTGGGCCTCCTTCACCGCCAAATTCAAGCCACCCGATGACTGGAAAAAGAATGCCTCATATTTCACCTTGGAACCCTTCAACCTCACGGCATCAACATCGACTTCACTAGTTTCCAAATCTCCCTTTCCTCCTAATTAATTCTCAGTTCCCCCTCCCCCCTTCACATTCTGATGAAGATCTTACGGCTGAAATGTCAACTCTCCTGCTCCTCGGATGCTGCCTGACCTGCTGTGTTTTGACAGCACCACACTTGTCAACTCCTTCTTCCCACAGATTCTGCTGAGTTTCATCAGCAATTTCTGTTTTTGTTTCACAAAAATATTTTCTAATCATTTTCACGATGCAGTTTCTGATAATGTGCTAAATGGACATTTACTGCCGCGTGTCCTACACTTCAATAGTGATTACACTTCCAAAGAACCTTTCCTGGCTGTATAGCGTTTTGAAACATCTGCTGGTCATGAAAATTTTATTTTATTTCTTGAATTCCATGGATATAGCTTCCATTCTCATGCCAGTGATTACAATAAAAATTACAGTTTTCGGAAATAAATAGTGCAAGCTGAGAAATATACATAGGTCTAAATTTTACAGGTGACAGCTGAGAAACAGTTTTACACATTTTAATTTGTCTTCATCATTACCAACATTCATTAATGTGAGACAATTATCTCGGAGACGATAAAAAGTGATAGATGCACCTAAATCATTAAACTGAGAGGTTCTGGTTAGTTATTTTTAAATTAGGCTCTTACTCACATTGGTGTGTGCTTCACAGGCAAATGTTTACTGACATAACTTACATTAACGTTATTTTTGCAATACTCTTAAGTTTTTAATTAAATCCTAAGAATAAAAATGGTGGCTTATTCTACACTGTAAATAGAGATTTCTTATCATACATTATTACTAGTGGCCACATTGCTACATTCTATAACTTTTGAGGTCATTTGAGATTCATAGTATTACATTGGTTACTCCAGCTCCTCTTGACACTACATTCAGGAAAGATTACTTAACGTTTTTGGGTTGAAGGCCTCCCTAGTTGCTTTAATGGTAATTTCATTGGATTCTTCAAGAATTGCTAAGACTAATTGTACCATGAACAATGCATGCTTTGGTCAATTTCAAGCTAAGTTTGCAAAGGAGCCTAAAATAGGAGCTGCATCAAAATTTGTGTTGGCCCACAGCCTTCGCATCCTGGACATAGCTAGGCAGAGGGAGCAGGGTGGCAGGATAAGCTCATAACCTCACACCTGATTGAATGCTCCTCCACCCCTCACAACTAGTCACCAAGGAGGCATTAAATTCTGCCCATATTGTCAAAGATACTTAATTAGCTATTAAGGCCTTTAAGACATCCAGTTGTCATGAAATATGTTATTTAAGTATGTTCTTATGCTGCCATTTTTTAGAGAATGTGAATTCAAAACCACCTGAATTAAGACAAAATATATAATATAATTGTAACTTCACTGTATTTCTTCTGAGTTCTGGTTGCTGCATTGCCGACAAATATGCAAGCATTGGAATAAAATGCAGAGAAAAGCAAGAAATTTAACTCCATGTGTAAAAATCAAAACCTAAAATTGAGTTGATGAAGAAACAGAACTCACAGCATTATATACACCATTAAATTGTATAGGAAAACCCAGATCATTGCTTCAGAGTAAACAAAAAGAATGTTTCCAACTGGCATTAGATTTAAATTAATGATGAGTGAATTTAACAGGCAATGGGAACAATCTTTTACTCAAGGGTGTCACAAAATTAGAATTATTTGTTAGGCAGGGTCCTAAAGATAATAAAGTTAGATATGTTTAAAATGTGTTGGATTCTGTGATTGGAACAATAGTGGATTGAAGGAATTTGCTTGAATGGGAACAAATGGTATTTTCTTATCTTTCGTTTCTCTGTTAAACTGATTAACTGGACTTGCCAATACATACTTCAGGCTTGAATACATTTCATTTATATCCAAAAGTACTTATTTAAAATTTAGGGAGTAAACTGATCATTTGAACAAGATAAAGCTTATTTATGAATCGCAAAAAAAGGGGGATAAAATTATTTGGTCCATCAAATCTGCCATATAGAATAATCACATTATGTATGTGATTCATTGAAGGAAAATGGTTCAAAATTTAAATTAGGAATTTCTATCTCTCCAATTATCCAATATTGGTTGGCTGCCCTGTGAAGAGATCATATTCTACACTCTCTCATCCTCTAGATCTGGAGTACAGTAAGTGTTGTGCCATTTGGAATACTAGAATTCAAATTCCCCGATTCCAGATAGTTATCCAGAACATTGGCCCAGAGCTGAGAAATTTGCTGAAAACCTTCCAAAGCGTAATGGCCTAGTGTTTTGTGGCCAGTAGCAAACCTCGACTCACTGAAAGATTGAGAAATCTCTCGAAGTAAGAATTTCACCTCTACCACATGGTAGTGATACTGCATCTGACTGCAATGTTCTTTACTGGGCACAGAATAAGAGTGATGTAATCAGGCTTTCTAAGCAGTCAACCACTTTAGAGGATTTTCACAGACACTCAAGAAGGAAAACATTTGCAATAAAAAAGATCAGTTTTTACTTTTCTAAATTAAAACAAAAAAAAATTAGGACATAAAAATCATTTGAAGGTAAAAGATAAAACAGTGACCTTTCTTCACACACTTCTTTGGAACAAATACTAGAGGTGTACTTACACACAGTGCAAACTCATGCTAAAGAAGGAAAACATTTGCAATAAAAAAGATCAGTTTTTACTTTTCTAAATTAAAACAAAAAAAAAAATTAGGACATAAAAATCATTTGAAGGTAAAAGATAAAAGAGTGACCTTTCTTCACACACTTCTTTGGAACAAATACTAGAGTGCCACAAGACACAGTGCAAACTCATGCTAATCTAAACTAAAAAATGAAAATGTAAAATCGTCCATTTTAGAAGGAAAAAAGAAAGAGAATCATATTATCAAAATGTGAGACATCAGAGGGCCAAGTTACAACAGCATCCATAATCATAAAAGGTTAGGATGTGCGTACAGTGAGTAATTAGGAAGGCAAATAGAATGTTATTGTTTATTGTGGGGGAATTGAATACAAAAGTAAGCAGATTGCGCTTCAGTTATTCAGGGCATTAGTGAGACCACATCTAAAATATTGACTGCAGTACTGGTCACCTTACTACAGAGTCATAGAGTCATACAGCATAGATACAGTCCATGCCAACCACAATCCCAAACTAAACTAGTCCCATTTACCTGCGCTTGGCCCATATCCCTTCAAGCATTTCAAATTCGTGTACTTGGCTAAATTTGAAACATTGTAACTGAACACACATTCACTACTTCCTCTGGAAGTTCATTCCACACATGAACCATTCTCTGTTTAAAAAAAAATTACTCATCATGCCTTTTTAAAATTTATCTCCTTAAAAATATGCCCTCTAGTCTTGAAATCCCCCACCTTTCATTCACCTTATCCATAACTCTCATGATTTTAGAAATCTCTATATGCTCTCCAATGCTCCAGTGAAAGAGGTTCCAGTATCTCCAACCCTTCCTTATGACTCAAATCCTCCATTCCCAGCAACATCCTGATAAATCTCTTCTGAACCCTTTCCAGCTTAATAATTTCCTTCCTACAACCAGGTGACCAAAACTGGACATATACTGCAGAAGAGGCCTCACCAATGTCTTCTACAACCTCAACATAATGTCCCAACTCCTGTACTCAAATGTCTGGGCAATGAAGGCAAGTGTGCTAAATGCCTTTTTAACTACATGTGACGCAAACTTCAAATAATTATATAGCTAAACCCCTAGGTCTCTCTGTTCTACAATACTATACAAGGCTCTACTTTTAATTGTATAGCCCTGTCCTTGTTTGTTTTACCAAAATGCAATACCTTACATGTATCCAAATTAAACTCCATCTGCCACTCTATAGCCCATTGACCCAATTGATCAAGATCTATTTGTAATCTCAGATAACCTTTACTGTACTATATCACTAATTTTGGTGCCATCTGTGAACTTACTAACCATGCCTTCTGTTTTCTTATCTGAGTCATTTCTATAAATGACAAACAAATGTGAATCCAGCACTAATCCCTGTGGAACACCACTGGTCACAGGCCTCCAGTCTGAAAAATAAACTTCCATCATCATTCTTTGTCTCCTGCCATTAAGCCAATTTTGTATCCAATTGGCAAGTTCACCCTGAATCCCATGTGATCTAACTTTACTAATTAGTCTCCCATGTGAAGCCTTGTCAAAGGTTTTACTAAAGTCCAAGTAAATAATGTCTACCACTCTGCCCTAATCAATTGTTTTGGTTACATCCTCAAAAAACATTTGATTGAGTTTTTTGAGGATGTAACAAAGAGGATTGATGAGGGCATATGATCGATATGGATTTCAGTAGGGAGTTCGACAAGGTTTCCCATGGGAGACTGATTAGCAAGGTTAGACCTCACGGAATACAGGGAGAACTAGCCAGTTGGATAGAGAACTGGCTCAAAAGTAGAAGACAGAGAGTGGTGGTGGAGAGTTGTTTTTCAGACTGGAGGCCTGAGACTAGTGGAGTGCCACAAGACTGGTGCTGGGTCCTCTACTTTTTGTCATTTACATAAATGATTTGGATGCGAGCATAAGAGGTACAGTTAGTAAGTTTGCAGATGACACCAAAATTGGAGGTGTAGTGGACAGCGAAGAGGGCTACCTCAGATTACAACAGGATCTTGAACCAGATGGGCCAACGGGCTGAGGAGTGGCAGATAGAGTTTAATTCAGACAAATGCGAGGTGCTGCATTTTAGGAAAGCAAATCTTAGCAAGACTTATACACTTAATGGTAAGGTCCTAGGGAGTGTTGCTGTATGAAGAGACCTTGGAGTGCAGGTTCATAGCTCCTTGAAAGTGGAGTCATAGGTAGATAGGATAATGAAGAAGG
>NC_057729.1:25147906-25161256 GCF_004010195.1 Chiloscyllium plagiosum | reverse complement strand
GAGACCTATGGGGCAACTTTTTCACACAGAGGGTGGTATGTGTATGGAATGAGCTGCCAGAGGAAGTGGTGGAGGTTGGTACAATTACAACATTTAAGAGGCATTTGGATGGGTATATGAATAGGAAGGGTTTGGAGTGATTTGGGCTGGGTGCTGGCAGATGGGACTAGATTGGGTTGAGATATCTGGTCGGCATGGACGGGTTGGGCCGGGTTTGTTTCCATGCTGTACATCTCTATGACTCTAAGTTTGTGAGACACGTTTTCCCTTGCATAAAACCATGCTGACTATCCCTAATCATTCCTTGCCTCTACAAATGCATATAAATCCTATCTTTCAGAATCACCTTCAACAACCTACTGATGACCAAAGTCTATAGTCCCCACACTTCTTATAGCCTTTTTTAAAAATATTAGCCACTCTCCAGTCATATACAGAACAACCTCGATTATCTGAACGTCAATTATCTGAATTTTGGGTTATTCAAACAAGATCTCAAGGTCCGGTAAAAATGTTATCCATTATCTGAACAATCGGTTATCCAAACAAAATAGTCCCCACCCATCTCGTTCAGAAATCGAGATTGTTCTATAAATGTGTTGGCGACAGTTCAGAGAAAGGTTACTAGAATAATGCCTGGAATGGGTGGAGTTATTTGATGGTTCACTCATAGGATAAAGGTGATGCTCTGGGCAGAGTAGGTGTGGAAGGGATTTTCATCTCTTGGGAAAATCTAGAAGTAGAGATTTCAATTTAAAAATGAGAGGTTTCCCAATTAAAACAAAGGAGACTCTTTTTCTCATACTTCTCTTTCTTAAAAGGTAGTGGAGGCAGAATCTTTCAGTATTTTTAAGGTAGAGGTAAATAGATGCTTGATTAGCAAGGGGTAAAAGCTTATTGGAGGACAATGGTTGTGGAGTTGAGGTTAAAATCAAGTCAGCTCTGCTTTACAAGACTATCAGAACAAACTTTCAGTATTTTTAAGGTAGAGGTAAATAGATGCTTGATTAGCAAGGGGTGAAAGCTTATTGGAGGACAATGGTTGTGGAGTTGAGGTTAAAATCAAGTCAGCTATGCTTTACAAGACTATCAGAGCAAACTTTAAGGGACTGAGTGGCATCCTTCTGCTCCTAATTCATTAAGATGAGAAACTTATCCCAATCCCTGGAAGACCACACTTTTTTTTCATTGTTTTATGCATCAATGGTAGAATTTTAACAAGAACTGGATTATTGCCTGCGTAAAATGTAATATTAATATAGTCAGGAAGAAAGAAACAGTGAACAGTCACTTATGTACAGCATAAAACATAATTTAAAATGTACAGGGCTGTGGATGTAGTTGCATAGAAGAAACTTGACTTTTTAAAAAAGAACACAAGTACAATTGATGTACCTTCTAAAGCCAATACATTATTTTTTACCTTTTTAACCTTTTGCAGTGAGCACAGAAATATTGGAAATTTAATGTTTTTATATATTTCCAAAACTATTTGTGAACCTATTTTGCTATGACCTAAAATCCAAAAATGCGCAGGTTAGGTGAATTGGCCATGCTAAATTGCCCGTAGTGTTAGGTGAAGGGGTAAATGTAGGGGAATGGGTCTGGGTGCACTTCGGCGGGTCGGTGTGGACTTGTTGGGCCGAAGGGCCTGTTTCCACACTGTAAGTAATCTAAATCTAATCTAAATCTAAGTAAAATACCAAGTGCCGTTACTTAAAGTAATACTGTACGAAAGAGAAGGAGGTAAGAAACGTGAAGAAGTAGCTGGGGTTGATATGTGAAAAGGCACACATTTTAGGGCCGACTGACATTTTCCATTCCTGATGGATCATAAAATGTGGCTCCATAACATTGGTGTTTTCGGCACTACAATACCAGCTTAGCAGTGATGGGCCTCAGACAAAGTCCGGGTTCTTCTGGAAACAGTCCTCCAACCTTTGTGAAAGTCAAGAGTAGTACATTCAGTATCTGTGATTCACAAAGGAAGTGGCCAGAGAACTCTGCCATCACTTTGAACCCGTCTTGTGATCTCAGAACAAGAGGAAGATGGTCCTACAGGTGCATGTGAAGATGACTGTGGCCCTAAATTTGTGATCAGAACCTTCCAGGCTGGAATAGGTCACATAATTAACATCTCCCAATATAACTTTTATTGTTGCACCAAAGATATGATAGAAGCTCTGTAGGTTGAGAAGTTCTCATTGTCTTCTGTCTGAAGAGCAAAGCAGTGTGCATGTGGCTTTTCCAGGAAAGTAGACTTTCCAGTGGTGCAGGGTTGCCATCATGCAAAACACACATGATGTAAAAAATACCAGATCTCAATGCTGAGATGTTCTAAAATATACCCCTCATTCAATGTGCAGTTACTGTGTGGCCAAATCCAGTACATTGTTGATGAATACCTGCTTTCCTGGTAGCAATAATGCATTAGTGCACTGTTCTAACAATGTTTAAAAATTGCACCAGAGCATTGATAGTTACTATTTGACAAATGTTAAACGATTCCTTTCCTGATTTCACTACACATTGTCAATATTCCGATAAGAAACTGTGCTGCCACAAAGAATGTAATTGAGCAGACTACTGGGATACTGGAGCAATGTTTCCATTGCCTTGGTTACACATGAGGCATCCTCCAGTACATGCCACAGTGGATGTCCCAATACATGATGGTCTGTTGCATCCTCTCCAATCTGGCTATCATGGCAACATAACTCTGGGCACTGGAGTTTATGGTGGCACTTTAGGAACAGGAAGAGAGGAAATCACAATCCTGAAATAAAAGCCTGCACAAAACAACTAATATATAGAAGCCTTTTCCAACAAAACATTCTATATTCCATATAAAATTCAACTAATCACCCTACATAATTCCTTATTTCCCATTGTATGTAAACCTTTTTCAGTCATAGGGTCATCCCTGTGCATTCAAAGTTGAGAGAAGGCTGATGACATTCACTGGGCAAAACTTCAGATGGTCTTGCTGGACAACCTCATATAGCCCTGGTCATAGAAGGCCTGGTTTACGATTGTACCACCTCAGCAAGGAGTCAGCAGTCTGCAATGGGTTGCTGGCAGGATAGGCAACAGAAAAGGTTATGAGTAGTGGAGTAGCAGTGGTGGGGCACAAATGTCCTCTTGACAGAGGACAGAATGTTCACAGTTTACTGTATCACTGCTACTCCATTAGAGTGGTATTACAATTATTTTAGTACTCTGTTGGAGGATTGATTGCTAGACTGCTGTGACACTCTGAAAACCTCTGTGAAAGTGAGCATCCACAGTTATGATGGCATCAGTCTGAGTTGGCATGGCACCAAGCTGGGCTTGTATGGTGAAGATCTCAATCTGAACTTTCACTGCAGCAGTCGGGCAGTGGGCAGCTCTGATTATGCTACAATAGAGTTTGTGGTATCAGTCATCAGACGTGGGTTCATTACTTGATTAGCAAGTGTTTCCATGGAGTTGCCCATACTTGCATACTAAATATTTGGAGTTATATATTGCCTACCTGAGAAGCAAGTTCTGTGCTAAGTCTTGTGCCAAGGTGGAGCCAGACTACTCTGTGCTCCTTGGCAGTGGTGATTTTGCAATTCAATCTGACTGTCCAAGTTGCTGTGGCAACATGTGTTTTTACATGCATGTTTTGGTCTGGAGCTAGGAATAGTGATAGTAGCAGCTCCAATCTTCTTTCCATCAGACTATTGACCAGGAATCTCTCCTGTTCTTATTGTATGTCTATGGCATGTGTTGGAAGAAATCACAGATTAATAAGCAACCTGTTTGGCCAAAATATGAATGTGGGCTGAAAATGTGTTGCTGGAAAAGCGCAGCAGGTCAGGCAGCATCCAAGGAACAGGAGAATCGATGTTTCGGGCATAAGCCCTTCTTCAGGAATCGGGCTTATGCCCGAAACGTCGATTCTCCTGTTCCTTGGATGCTGCCTGACCTGCTGTGCTTTTCCAGCAACACATTTTCAGCTCTGATCTCCAGCATCTGCAGTCCTCACTTTCTCCCCAAAATATGAATGTATCATCCTTATGATCAAGCCTTGGGATGGCACTCAAAATTAAAGCTTCTGAGTCAGAGGTTGAGCTGGGGATGTTGTATCAATACGCCATAAGATGTCCTCCCCTTGACTGTGGCATGTGTCTTCACACATATGCCAATGCATCAAGAATTTCATTGTACATGCCATCTTATAGGATTTTGACATCAGGGGAGCTAGTACCCACACTATCATTTCCTGGCTCTAGCTCACTCATTCCCAGTGACACATTGTGTGCAGGTTTCACGTCTAACCTATCCTCCAAAGTGTGAGCAGTGCCTGTATCAATATATGATGGCTGTTAGCGTGAATTTAAATGAATTAGTACCTCGGTCTTCAAGAACTTCAGTCTCCTGCACTAGTACCTCAGCAGTTTGCAGTTCTTGTTTATGTGGAAACAGAAAAGCATTTGGATGGTTGGAGAATCTAACCAGCAGACAAGCATCTGTGAAAATAACCTGGTAATTTAAGTATTTCTGCATTTTTAGTTGCAATAAAAGACAGGGAAGGGGTGATGGAAAGTGATAGAAGAGGCATGGTGGTGGTACAAATTAAAAGATTCATATTTACATCATCTGCTGATCATAAATTACAATAGACTGTGGGTTGAAGATAAAGCAGAATTTGAAAAGGCGGATTAGACATCTTTGTCCATTCTCAGTGGTAGCAACTTGGTCGCTTGCAAATGCCTCAGCAGTAGCTTTTCCTCTGATGGCCTGCACCAATTCCTTTATGGAAATAAGCTGTGTCTGTACATTCCAGTTAGCTACTGCTGCTGTTGATTGGGGTCCACATTGTCCTGAAAACAGGCAACAGTGTTTGTCAGTGAGTGTGGTGCACTGTTTTTGTTGTGCCTGCTAATGTTGAATAGCTGGCAGTATTTGCTATCTCTGAGATGTCAGTGTATGGGTTGTAACAGTGTTACGTATGTGGAGTAGGTTAAGGTCATGATTCTGAGGTATGAAAGATGGATGATAGATATTAGACAAGTTAAGAGCCTGCAATGCATTAATATGGCAGGGTATGGTATGCAAAGATGCATTCTACAACCTTTGACCATTCACGTAAGGTTATTAAACTTTTTTCAATAATTGAATGCAGTCTAGACTTCTGGCATTGGCCGCATTGGTTACTTGCTTCAATTGCCTTCTCGATATTTGTGTGAATGGTTTCCTAGCTCTCGCTATGAGATCTATCGTCTATGAAGCTCCTGAATCAAGGACTCCAAGGTGGCATCTCAGAACCTTAGGGCATAAATTTTGTCCTCTTGCCCCACTTGTTTCAGTTCTTTCTGGTCTTCAATTCTTCTTTAACCATTTCCAGCCCCTGCTTCAACAAGAATGCATCCTTCCTTCAAGAGGCACGATTTTGGCTTTTAGTAGTACAGGCTAGCTTTAAATGGTGTTAGCTTTGCACAAACTTGGACTTCACTGTTGAGCCATACAGTCACTCAACAATTCATGTAGCACTGGACTGGATGCTCCAGTCTTCATAATGGAGGAGTGCACATGGTAACATGGTACCAAGAAAGGATATATCAACTTTGAAAATTAGTAACATGCACATACACATATGTAAAATCAACTTGCACAATATTTATTGGTAGGTATTTGATGATTCAAACTAAAGAACAATTAGAAGTTGTAAATATTTATGTATATGTTGTAGTTTTATTAATATATCCAAGGTATGAAGTTTTAAAATATCTTATGTTGAACAAACAATTTATTCTACAGTTTTGAGCAATGACTTTAGTCTAACGTTTGTAAGGTTTTTGCTACATGTTGATTACGGTACTCTACATTGAGGAATACAAGTTTATAATTTTAAGTTGGCTTTGTGACAAGTGTTTAATGCTTTTATTTATTAAAAATCAGGTCAAGAATGAGGATTAAGTAATTTTTAAAGAAAATTTTGGTGAATATGTAGATGTGATATAAGAAAATGAAATTGTTTCACATTAGTACATTACAGGAACTTAATCTGTATCAACTGACATAACAATATAGTTTTAAGCACTTTTAGGGGCAGAGGATACGTTCATTTATTATGTCAGAGGTTCTTACCGGTTAAGAACTTCAACACAATTGGTCAAAAGTCATCATAACCTGAGGACAAGATTTTTCTTTTACATATTTGGCCAGATTTGTCAGCACATGATGGGTCAAAGGGCCTGCTCCAGTACTATACTGTTCTATGTCCTATCTTGCAGAACACAACTTCAATGCAATAAATAACGCGATAAAACGTTGTACCCAGAAATGCTTTGCAGTGAATTTCAAAATAGAAGTCCAATCAAAGAGATCAGGTGACCTCATAAAGCTTAACATTTCTGTTCCACATCTAAATAGAAGATTTTACTAACTCATTATTTTAATCTTATGCAAAAGCAAGACGGCTAATTCCTATTGTTATTTTAATAAAGAAAATGGTATACAGACTAATTGTTTGCACCATCACGCTCTCGGAAATATCACAGAGGACAAAACGAGTTAATCAATGTTATAGTTGGAACCTAAAGATATTATTAGATTGGCGATACTGAACCAAAGTTTGTTTTGGTTCGCTCTGCACATTCTCCTTTACTCATATTTGTTATTGCATTCAAAAGGAGATGCGAGTTCTCTTAAATCTTCCATGAGACAATTACTGATCAGAAACTACTTTTGATTTGAAAGTCTTAAACAGATCATTATAGTTCTGATGTGTATGAGCTCATGTTGTTTCCTGCATCTTATACCAGTGTCAAGGGTACCAAGCCATTTCCTGTACATTATACCACGTCAAAATACTACAGAAGACGTATTCGAATATACTCGTGTTAACCAATAAACACCAAGAGGAAGTAGAAACCCGTCACCCGCTTCATAAACAACAGATGTGAACACGGCAGGAGCTTGCCATTTCTGCACTTTATGTCAAATAACACAATGACATTCAGAATCAACCTGCTCGTGAAGGTATCACTCATCCAAACCAAGAGAGAGGCATAAAACGAGAGATCCCTCCTGCCTTTTATTGCGAGAAAAGTCTTTCTACTATCTGGTCATTTTCACAGATACTTTCACCCGTATGTTGGTTACACTTGCACAACAGATGCCACAAACAAATCATTTTAGTAATTCATAAACATATGTCTGATTATGCAACACCACGGCAGTACACAATGTCTCCCGTGTGTTCTCCCCATTATCCCATGTTTTTGAGACACTGTGGGCGTAGCTGCGGTATTTCCTTCCACAATGAAATGGCATTCCTCAGGTAAAATTCATTCCAGATCTCATTGTCTTGAACAAAAAAAATTCCCCTTCATGCAACAAATCGAGACAAAGTACCTGACAAAATCTAGAGATCGTAAGAAGGGCACACTGCTGGGAACATTCAGTACAGAAATCTAGCAAATTCCCGGTGTCTCTAATACAAAAAAAGTTTATATTGCAAATAATAAAACGTTACAAATCGCCTTACAGGGAGTGAGAGTTATTTGAATTCCCCACAGTTGTGTAATTTTATGCACTCTGTTCACCTCGAGCGAATTGCAGTGTTTACCTTCTGAGAGCTGAATGACTGAGTCCAATGATACAAGACGATGCTGTCGCTGCTGTCTTTTTCGTTTTTATCCGAGAACAATCCCGCCTGTTCTGTGGCTGGGGTGCTGCTCTGGTCGCCCTCGTTGATCTTTCCATCGTTTTCTGGGGTTGAGATCGGCCACCAGCTGCAGTTTGAAGCTGGAGAATTCTGAGCCGCCATGACAGAGAGAAAAAAGGGCGAGAATCGAAGGGGGAAAGCATCAACCTCAGCATCAGCACCAGAACCAGAAACAGGAAGAGACCCGGCAACCTCCAACCTGTCACATCATTTTAATATGTATTCGATATGGATATACGCGCGTGTGTTATCTTTGTATGTATATATATATATATTAGATGTGGTGGCAAGGTATTCTTCGTTTGAGAGTGATGACTTATAACAATTTACTGTATAGAGTACACCTATCATAATGGACTGGTCGAATTGAACATTATAGATTAGGGCATTCAATTGTTTTGTTGAGTTTAGCAGGATTTAACTAAATTGCATGCACACTTGTGGTTATATCTTAGAAATGTGAGGTTGTCTCAGGTGAAAACATCCTACATTTCTGAAATACATGCAGGTTGCTGGGGTTCAACCTATAGCAACGCCTTGTTAGATAACATCTATTGTAAGAATACTTACAAATAATACATATAGTTTTATTATGAGTTTGTATATTCTGGGATGATAAGTTATTGTGTTATTTAACATAGTCATTTATCAATAAAGACCAGCAGTTGGTCCAAGGTGACTTAGATGATAGAATTTTTCAGCATCTGTATTTTTGACCTGATGACTACAGTATACAAGCATCCAAATTTTAGAAATTGTTATTGATCTGAAAATATTCTGACATTAAGAGAAGGTCAAAGACCATACATCAAATGACTTAGTATGTAAACATATTGTCTGGATTTGTATTGAGCAATACCACTCAGGCTCTCTGATATAATCCTTGGTCTTTGCCCCTTTAGCTGATAGTTATTTGACCAGTGATATAGCATTAAAATTGATTACAGTACTGATAAGTCACAGAAGCAAAAAAGAAGCCAATGTTCTCTGATTTTGAAGCATTGACTCCTACTGTAAACTTCAGCAAAGGGTAAGATTGGATTCAACTATATAAGGATTCAAGTTTAAAACAAGTGTCTTCATTTAAAACTAGAGCTTAATTCAGCATATTTCTGAGCTTGTAGATAAAATAATATTATTCCTTGATTGTTGACAACTTTAAATTTCGACTTTGGACCTTCGGGTGACCATCCTCCAAGGCGGACTTTGGGACAAGCAGCAGCGAAAAGTGTTTGAGCAGAGGCTGAAAGCTAAGTTCCATACCCATAGGGAGGGCCTCAACCGAGACCTTGGGTTCATGTCACACTACAGGTGACCACCATTGCACTCCTATATACACATGGACACACATATACACAAACACAAACACACAGACACACACACACCCACGCTCACACATAGAACATAGAACATAGAAGAATACAGCGCAGTACAGGCCCTTCGGCCCTCGATGTTGCGCCGATCCAAGCCCACCTAACCTACACTAGCCCACTATCCTCCATATGCCTATCCAATGCCCGCTTAAATGCCCATAATGAGGGAGAGTCCACCACTGCTACTGACAGGGCATTCCATGAACTCACGACTCACTGAGTAAAGAACTTACCCCTAACATCTGTCCTATACCTAACCCCCCCCCCCCCCCTTAATTTAAAGCTATGCCCCCTTGTAATAGCTGACTCCATACGTGGAAAAAGATTCTCACTGTCGACCCTATCTAAACCCCTAATCATCTTGTACACAAAAATTGGTGAGCACTTGCTGGGATTTCATGTCCTCTGGTTACAGATTCTCCCAAACGTGAAATAAAAAGCAGGGACAAAGGTAATTATTGCAGATGACATGAAAATTGGTGGAGTTTGGGTGAGTGTGCAAGAATATCTAGGTTGCAGGAGGTTACAGATTAGTTGGAAAGATGTGCAGAGAAATGACGAATTGAGTTTAACCTGGACATGTCTATATCCCGCTGTAACCTGCCATGTCCTTCCTCACTGTCTACAACTCCTCCTACTTTCGTATCATCCGCAAACTTGCTCACCCATCCTTCTACCCCCTCTTCCAGGTCATTTATAAAAATGACAAACAGCAATGGTCCCAAAACAGATCCTTGCGGAACACCGCTAGTGACGGCACTCCAAGATGAACCTTTGCCATCAACTACTACCCTCTGTCTTCTTCCAGCCAGCCAACTCCTAATCCAACCCTCCAACTCACCCTCAATGCCATACCTCCGTATTTTTTGCAGTAGTCTACCATGCATCCTCTCAGAGCCTTAGACCACTCTACACTCACGCACACACATATACACTCTCTCACAGACACTCACAACCTCCCACCCCAGACACACACACACTCCCACACTCACCCATGCACCCCCTCACAAACTTAAGACACTCTACACTCACATACACACACATATACACTCTCTCTCACACTCACAACCCCTCAACCCAGACAGACACACACACACAGACACAAAGACTCACATACACACATATACATATGTTTTGTGGGGTGAATTTGTAATTGCAGACTTACATTGTACTTTGCTCAGAAACTGCATGAATTCATATAAAACTCTGTTATCTCATTTTTTTAGATTAGAATCAATCTAAACATCATGGCATAGACAGAGAACATAGGGGGCCAACACCTTCAACGTATTGTCGAGCTAACACCAATTGTTACAGTTAATCTGAGAATGCAACTTTTAAAAAAGATTTTTGTCATTTACACATGAAAGAAGTGAAACTATCATGGTATTCAAACAGATGAAAGACTCAACAGACAATCAAGGTATTTTTCGATGTATAGTTTCAGTTACATCGCATTGTAAATTTTTGCTATAAATTCTGTGCCTTACAATTGTGTCCTCCACAACCACCTGATGAAGGAGTGGTGCTCCGAAAGCTAGTGTGCTTCCAATTAAACCTGTTGGACTACAACCTGGTGTTGTGATTTTTAACTTTGTACACCCAAGTCCAACACCGGCATCTCCAAATCGTTAAATTTCTGAGTCTGCTGTGCTAAAGTTGCCTATCTTGTCTTCCTCTGGAAAGCTTAAGTTACTGTTAGATAAAAACATTCCCTATTTACAGTTTTGGAGTGAAACTTTCAACTTTGGCTTTGTAAAATGATTGACAGTGATCTCACTGCAAAATCTAAGGGTGACCAATTTGGTGGCGTTCATTTTACAAAGTTGAAAATTACTAGCACAGTTTCCTGCTTCCACTTAAAAAGTCAAATGCCTCTCTTTCTGATGATATAACCTTGCATATTTCATCTTATTTTTGGAATTTTGGATAATTCCAATTTTTGTTTCTCTGTGCCCAGATAAATAGATCTATTTTATAACAAACAATACATTTTAAATGTTCATCTCAGTCCAAACTTTCTTGGACACCCAAGTTATACTTAAACACATCTTGCAGTACTTACAGAAGTCATATTGTGAGCACTTAAATTTTTAACCTTCCGAACAATCCTTCAGATTTATTAAAGGTTATCTGAATCTCTGAATATGTCTTCCTATTTATCTGCCTGGGGCGTCAAAACCAATTTATGTATTTAATTTTGTAAACTAAAAGCCCCTTTCCTACCAACTTCAGTATCAGACCAATCAAGATGACTCATTGGTCTCAAATCTTTTGGACATATCTCAATAACAACTAAGTGCATTTTAAATATTTGAATGTAAATATATTAACTAACGAATTGGTAAACTTTTTAAATTATCTCTAACCTCAAGTAATGGAAAAAACAGAATATGAGATAGGATGGCCCTCTTTGTAAGTTATCTCAGGTTTCTTTTGACTCAAAAATACCATTTCCAATCAACCTTGTTAAACTCTGGGCAACAAGTAGAATAGAATACTAAAATTCCAGTCTGAGGTAGCTATGGTTATAATAGAGGCTGTGGGTCCCAACCCACTGCAGAACTTAACAGTTAGAATGTAGAACAGATCAGCACAGCACAGAACCAGGCCTTCTAGCCCACCATGTCTGTATCGATCATGATGCAATTCTAAATCAATCCCATATAGCTGCACATGGTCCATATCCCCTCTATTCTCTGCCTGCTCTTGTGTGTCTCTAAATGGTTCAAACCCAGATATCTAGGTGGTAGAAATATGCTTCTTTCTACCAGCTTCCCTGGCAGTGTGTTCCATGCTCCCTTTAACTGTAAAAAAACTTGCCTCTTTACACCATCCCCCTCTCATTTTAAGCCTATGCCCCCTAATATTTGACATTTCCACCCTGGGAAAAATACTCCAACTGTTCACTGTATCCATGTCTCTCATAATTTGACATACTTCTGTCAGGTCATCCCTCAGCTTCTGAAGCTCTAGGAAAAACAGTCCAAGTTTGTCTAAACGCTCCTTATAATCAAAAAGTGTGGCGCTGGAAAAACACAGCCAGTCAGGCAGCATCCAAGGAGGAGGCGAGTCGACGTTTCAAGTGTAAGCTCTTCATCAGGATTCCTGTGCTTTTACAGCGCCACACTTTCTGACTCTGATCTCCAGCATCTGCAGTCCTCACTTTCTCCTAACCTCTCCTTATAGTTAATTTGCTCCAATCCAGGTAACATCCTGATGAACCTCTTTTACACTCTCTCCAAAGCCTCCATATTTCTTTCTATAGTGTGGCAACCAGAACTACACACAATACTCCAAATGTGGCTTAACTAAAGTTTTATACAGCTACACAGTGACTATCCTCCAAAAGTACTTCATTGGTTGTTGAGAACTTTGGGGATGTCCTAAGTTTGTTAAGCATTGTATATAAATACAAGTCTTTTTAATTCTGTCTGTTTTGCTGAAGCTCAGCGCTAATGTTAAGAATATCATGTTAGATGTTTTCCTTCAGCCGTGATATCCTCTCATTGTCAGATATTTTCTTTTTATTATATAGGCATCAAGATGAAGAATCAGGTCTTGGAGGAGGGACCAGAAGGCGAATATCTTTTCAAAGTTTGTGAGAAGATTTGTAGCTCGGGTGCTCATTGTTGTGGTTCTATTCGCCAAGCTGGGAATTTGTGTTGCAGATGTTTCGTCCCCTGTCTAGGTGACATCCTCAGTGCTTGGGACCCTCCTGTGAAGCGCTTCTGTGATCTTTCCTCCGGCATTTGTAGTGGTTTGAATCTGCCGCTTCCGGTTGTCAGTTCCAGCTGTCTGCTGCAATGGCCAGTATATTGGGTCCAGGTCAATGTGCTTATTGATTGAATCTGTGGATGAGTACCATGCCTCTAGGAAATCCCTGGCTGTTCTTTGTTTGGCTTGTCCTACAATAGTAGTGTTGTCCCAGTTGAATTCATGTTGCTTGTCATCTGCGTGTGTGGCTACTAAGGATAGCTGGTCGTGTCGTTTCGTGTCTAGTTGGTGTTCATGGATGCGGATCGTTAGCCGTCTTCCTGTTTGTCCTATGTAGTGTTTTCTGCAGTTCTTGCATGGGATTTTGTACACTACATTGGTTTTGCTCATGCTGGGTACTGAGTCCTTCGTTCTGGCTCACCCATCTCTGGACTCATAGCAGAAGCGGTAATGCAAACATTAGAACAAACAGTCTTACCGCAAATTCAACCCAAACTCTGGGTCTGATATCTTTGTAATAATTAAAAACACAGAAATAGAGAACACACACCGGATCATCAA
>NC_057729.1:25134700-25147765 GCF_004010195.1 Chiloscyllium plagiosum | reverse complement strand
ACATCAAGAGCATTTCCGAACTGACAGCCAGACTACTGCGACCACTAGGACTCATAACAGCACACAAACCAACAGCCACTCTTAGACAACAACTCACCAGAACGAAGGACCCGATACCCAGCAGGAGCAAAACCAATGTAGTGTACAAAATCCCATGCAAGGACTGCACAAAACACTACATAGGACAAACAGGAAGACAGCTAACGATCCGCTAACGACCTTGACCCAATATACCGACCACTGCAGCGGACAGCTGGAACTGACAACTTGAAGCGGCAGATTCAAACCACTACAAATGCCAGAAGAAAGATCACAGTAGCGTTTCACAGGAGGCTCTCAAGCACTGAGGATGTCACCTAGACAGGGGATGAAACATCTGCAACACAAATTCTCAGCTCGGCGAACAGAACCACAATAGCGAATATCTTTGGCACCATAGCTCAGTATGTGTCCAAATCTTCAACAGAATATAGAAAGTAAAAGAGACAAAAAGCTGAAAAGGTATGTTAGAGTGCAAAGTCTTGTTAGAATGCAGTCAATTTAAAAGTCATTAATAGAAATCTCTTGTGGGTTTAAACAAGGAGGATTATTTGTTCACAGACGCCCTTAAAGATCTAACATTACATCAGTTACACATCATACACTCAAGAAAGATACAAATGAAAGAAGGCACTTTATTAGTAATAACACCCAAGGAGTAGTTAAGACTTCATGTGTCTTTGAGAATTCAGTGAAGAAGGGAACTTTTCTCACTCTGGAATTGTAGTTAGCTATGTTCAGATGGTTGGAATCAGATCTGGTTTAACTATAAAGTTCCTTCACAGTAAAGTCTGTTCAGAAGGACATGTAGATAGTCAATGGTGGCTGATTTAATAGGAGGTTCAATTACTTTACAGGTGAAATTGGCGTTTTTGTAGTAAGGCTGGAGGCATTGTTAAAAGATATATAGGCCTCAAAGTTATAGAGTCATAGAGACATTCAATACGGAAACAGACGCTTTGGTCCAACTTATCTGCACTGACCAGACACCCCAATCTCACCTAGTTCCACTTGCCAGCATTTAGCCCACATCCCTTTAAACCCTTCCATTCAAAGGCCTTTTAAATGTTGTAATTGTACCGATCTCAACCACTTCCTTTGACAGCTCATTCATTACGCACTCTGCTTGGAAAAATCCTTTCAAATCTTTCCCCTCTCACCTTAAACCTATGTCCTCTAGTCTTGGACTCCCCCACCCTAGGATAAAGACCGTGGCTATTCACCCTCGTGATTTTATAATCCTCTATAAGGTCACCCCTCAGCCTCCAAAGCTCCAGGGAAAAAAGCCCCAGCCTATTCAGCCTCTCCCTATAACTCAAATTCATTAGTTTAAGCAACATCCTTGTCAATCTTTTCTCCGTCCTCTCAAGTTTAACAACATCCTTCCTATAGAAGGGTGACCAGAATTGTATATAGTATTTTCACCATTGTAGTGGCCTCACCAATGTCCTGCAACATGACATCCCAACTCCTTTACTCAATGTTCTGACCAATGAAGGAAAGCATGCCAATTGCCTTCTTCATCACCCTGTCTACCTGTGGCTTCACTTTCAAGAAATTATTCACCTGCAACCCTAGGTCTGTTTGTTCAGCACAGGGCCCTACCAAGTCCAATCTTGATTTGCTTTACCAAATTGCAACATCACCTTTATCTAAATCTGCCACTTCTTGGCCCATTGGCCCATCTGATCAAGGTCCCTATGATAGTCTTCTTCACTGTCCACTGTATTACCTATTTTGGTGTCATCTGCAAACTTACTAATCATATTCCTAAATTCACAGCCAAATCATTTATATAAATAACAGCGGACCCTTCATTTCTCCCTATAATCAGTGTAGTTTGTTTTAGAAAAGACTGATGTGCATGTTACCAAAGCCTAGACAGGCTTCCTTCGTTACATTATAAATATGAAGACATGTCAGGGTCAAACTAATTTTTGAGGGCTCCTCTTGTGGGGTACCTTTTGATTTGGTGAAGGTACATTTTGATTTTCAGGAGCTACCTTTTTCATTCTCACTAATTTCTTTATTAGTGGGATCAGTCACATAGAAACATGATCAGCTGTTGTTTGTGTTAATGTATAGAGTATGTGTACTCACCTAGCAACAGATTTCAAAGAATTCATCACTATCCTCAATAATTATCAAACCAACTAAACTTAAATTCACAAGACATAAAGAAAGCAATAATTTCCAAGAAAGGACTAAACTTACATTGCCAAAAGGCAACAAGCATTAGTTAACAATTTCTTTTTCAAAATAATTGTTGTGCACTTCTACACACAAAATAACATCACTCAAAACACAGTTTGCAGTCTGGTTAATTCACAGTTAATGCATTTCATCATATATTTACAAAGTTGTAATGTATTATCTAAGCAGTTACAACGATAACTACATTCTTGCCTTGAATAGCTCCTGAATGTATGCAACTTTATAGAAAAACAATATTCATTTGCATCCACAGTTCTTTGTTTTATATCAATTCACTATCTCAGTGATTTCAAATTTTAAGAGTTGCTTATTAGGTGAATGTTCCCTTATTGATAACTTTGAAACTATTTTCTCTTTGCAGCCTCCCCTTTCTTGATCCTTTGCAATCGCCCTCTCTTTTCCACACTCTTACTATCTCCATCTCTTGCAATACCTCTTGCAGACTCCAATCTTCCCACCTCCAACATCTCTTTGCAATTGCCCTGACTACCCCAAAATCCTATGCTGCCTCCTCATCATCAATAGCCCACTTGAGGCTTTTCCATCTCCCCTAACCACCTAGCAGCCTTCTCATCACGCCTTAACCCCCTTATGAACCCTTCCCCCCAAATCTCACAATCTTTGTTACAGCCTTGCCATCCCACCAACCCCTTTGTGGTCTCCTTCCAACCCTTCTGAGCCAACCCTCTTGTCTTACTTCCTACCCATTGAAGTCCTCATCTCCCCCAACTCTCTTGCAGAAATTATTTCTGCTGAGGTAATTGGTTTCCTGAACTAAAAACTTCCTTCTTCTGAACTGATACCTTGAACCTTGGGTGCTGAAGTCAAAACTAAACTAATAACCTTGATATGTTTACTCTGTCCTAAACTCAACAGTATAAACATGTATTCATTAACACTAAAGAAGTTCCCATAGGATTTGACTGTCTGTACATGCTTTCCTAAACTTGATGCATTTAGATCACTGTCCAAGTGACATTCTAGCTTGTTTAAAAAACAAAATTCATAGGAATGATCCATATCTTTCTGCCTCTATTTTTAAATACAAATCCAAAATGTGTATTATGCATCTTTGACTACAGTAGTAACATTTGAAGGTATGAAACTGTTTTCCAGAATGTTCCTGACTCTCCAATAGATACTTCATTTGTTTCAGAAGATTTTACATTTCTTCACAGCTCTCAAACCTGGTGGAATTTTAATGTGCTTCCAAGAGCTTGCACCACCAGATGAAAATGGTGTATGGAGGGGATATCTGATTTTGCCTCCCATTTAAAATATAGAACCTGACCTTAGCAGGGATGTTTTGAAGACTAGGCATTTCTAGCCCACTATAAAAGCTGAAGGATGATGATGTGGTTCAGGAATCCAGTGGGAAAGAAAGTGTGGTCATTCATGCACCAAAATGCAGCTCCATGCCTGGATAGATATTCAATACCTGAAGAGAAAAAAAATCTCAGTTAGGTACATAGAGTCATAGAGATGTACAGCATGGAGACAGACCCTTCGGTCCAACTTGTCCATGCCCAACCTAATCTAGTTCCACTTGCCAGCACCCATCCCATATCCCTCCAAACCCTTCCTATTTATATGCCCATCCTGATGCCTTTTAAATGTTGCAATTGTTCCAGCCTCCACCACTTCCTCTAGCAGCTCATTCCATACATGCATCAAACTGCGTGAAAACGCTGCCCCTGAGGTCTCTTTTATATCTTTCCCCTCTCACCCTAAACCCATGCCCTCTAGTTCTGCACTCCCCCACCCCAGGGAAAAGACTTTGTCTATTTATCCTATTCATGCCCCTCATGATTTGATAAACCTCTATAAGGTCACCTCTCAGCCTCTGACACTCCAGGGAAAACAGCCCCTGTCTATGCAAACCCTCCCTATAGGTTAAATCCTCCAACCCTGGCAATATCCTTGTAAATCTTTTCTGATCCCTTTCAAGTTTCCCAACATCCTTCCAATAGGAAGGGAACCAGAATTGCATGCAATATTCCAAAAATGGCCTAACCAACATCCTGTACAGCTGCAACATGACCTCACAACTCCTGTACTCAATACTCTTACCAATAAAGGAAAGCATACCAAAAGTTTTTTTCACTATCCCATCTACCTTTTAAGGAGCTATGAACCTGATCTCCAAGGTCTCTTTGTACAGCAACATTCCCTAGGACCTTACCATTAAGTTATACGTCCTGCTAAGATTTGCTTTCCCAAAATGCAACATCTCGCATTTATCTAAATTAAACTCCACCTGCCACTCCTCAGCCCATTGGCCAACCTGATCAAGATCCCATTGTAATTGGAGGTTACACCTCCAATTTTAGTGTCATCTGCAAACTTACTAACTATACCTTCTATGTTCATATCCAAATCATTTATATAAATGATGAAAAGCAGTGGACCCAGCACCAATCCTTGTGGTACTTCACTGGTCACAGGCCTCCAGTCTGAAAACCAACCCTCCATCACCACCCTCTGTCTTCTATATGGAAAGGATTAGAAGTTAGAAAAGCGAAATGACACCACAGAGAATGATCACAGGCTTGATGAGCTGAATGGCCTCCTTCTATGCTACAGCTGACCTACTGTTCTATTATTCTGGATAATTAAGCCTATTCTTCCATTTTTTTCTGACAAGAAGCTTCTTCCCTACTGTTATCAGACTTTTGAATGGATCCGTTTAATGTTAAAAATCACACAACACCAAGTTATCATCTAACAGGTTTATTTGGAAGCACCAGTTTTCGCAGCACTGCTCCTTCATCAACCACCTGATGAAGGCGCAGCACTCTGAAAGCTAGTGCTTCCAAATAAACCTGCTGGACTATAGCCTGGTGCTGTGTGATTTTTTAACTTTATCCACTCCAGTCCAACACCGGCACCTCCACATCCTGTTTAATGTTAATATTGAACCCTCTCTGCACCTTCTCGGCAGCTGTAACATTGTATCCTGCACTTTGTTCTGTTATCCTGATGCACTTGTATAATAGCTGATAGCTAAGTTCGGTACTCATAGGGAGGGCCTCAACCGGGACCTTGCGTTCATGTCACATTACAGGTGATTACCATTGCACTACACACACACACTCTCACATACACACAGACACAGGTACACACAGACGCGCACACAGACACCCACACACACCCTTATAGACACACACACTCCCACACATGCACCCCCTCACAGACTTAAGACACTCTGCACTCACTACACACACACACACACACACACTTTCTCACACACACAACCCCCACCCCAGACAGACACACACACACAGACAGACAAAGACCCACATGCACACATATATTTTGGGTGGTGAATTTGTACTTGCAGAGTTACATTGCACTTTGCTCAAAAACTGCATACATTCATGTAGAACTCTGAGCTCAAAAACTGCATGAATTTATGTAAAACTCGGTTATCTCACTTTTTAGATTAGAATCAATCTAAACATCAGGTCATAGACAGGGAACAAAGGGGGGTAACACCTTCAACATATTGTCTAGCTATCACCATTGTTAACAGCTAACCCGAGAATGCAACTTAAAAAAAAAGGGTTTTGTGATTTACACATGAAAGAAGTGAAACTATCACTGTATTCTAACAGATGAAAGGCTTAACAGACAATCAATTTTTCAATGTATAATTTCAGTTACATCACACTGCAAATTTTTGCTATAAATTCTGTGTTACAATCGAGCCCTCCACAATCACCTGATGAAGGAGCGTCGTTCTGAAAGCTAGTGTGCTTCCAATTAAACCTGTTGGACTATAACCTGGTATTGTGTGATTTTTAACTTTGTACACCCCAGTCTAACACCGGCATCTCCAAATCTTGTATAATACGATCTGCCTGTAAAGAACATAAAACAATACTTTTCACTGTACCTCAGTACTTGACAGTAATAAGTCAAATCAAATCAAATCTTTCCAAAATACGATATAGAATTTGCTTTCAATTAATTTAGTCTTACATAAAACGAACAACCACAGGTTAAATTTTCAAGAAGAAGAAAAAATGAAATATTTTCTTTGCCCATAGTTGAACGTAAATTGAAGCATATCAATAACATCAACAGGGACAACAATTAAAAATAAGAATCTGTGAATGTTGGAAATTTGAAGTAAAATCAGAAACAGCTGGAAATATACTATAAATGTTAAGAACTGCAGATTTGTTATTTGAAATTTAATCTGCAACTAATGGGAATTTGGACTGCTTTGTTGCAGAGGATTAATCAGTTGTTTTTATAAATCTTGAAGGAAAGTGGAACTGTGTCGTTATTTTGTATTTCAATAGTTTTGCGAGACAAGTGACAAAAACCAGGTGTTTTGGAAAATACAACATAATAGCCCAGCAACAGGGTTATCACAGACTTGAGGAGCAGTTGAGACACAAACTTCCAAAACGTCTGCAGCAGGTGAAGTCGCTCTCCTTCACTCTCTCTCTCACTTTGAAAATGGAAAAGAAATAACACTCAAAGACTCTGCCAAAAAACAAAACTTCTAATTAAAGCCAAGATATAGGTCCAGATGACCAGCAACCAAATTGATGATTGCTACATTCAACAACAAAGTGACATCATCATAAAAGCCCAAAAAAAAATTATGAGAAAGCTTCCTCATTCCCTTTTTGGTTTGGATTTTGATGCAGAGACTCTGTTCCTTTTTGCCTATGGCTTCCACCCATGATAGTCTGAAAAAGACTGTTTTGTCCATGTGTCTATTCTACTTGTGATTGAAAGTCTGTACTTGGATTTAAAGGTGATATATTTTAACTTCACTTATTAGTAAATAACAATCTGTGTTTTTAACATATTACTGATTAAGTTTGTTATAAGCCGAGAATGAGTTTCTTTTATCTGACATAGTAATTAATTATTAAGTCGGTCACATTTCACACTTGATAACTGGTGGAACAATGGAACTTGCACTATTTTCACCAATTTGTGGCAACATCTGTTCATATCAGTTTGTTTTCATTTTAATTCCATTTTCATTTTAGGTGTAGACCCTTCCTCAGAAACTGACAGAACCTTTCCACTCTGTAAATTCTGATTAACAGATGATACAAAATCTAGATTCCAGAACATGCCCATATTGAGACATGATATCATCCCAGTATGCTCACTTAATGATGTCAACAATGGGACCACACAAACGGCTCTGTGGCCTGATTAGACAGAGACTAGGGAGTTACAGCAATCTGGTAAAAACAATGACTGCAGATGCTGGAAACCAGATTCTGGATTAGTGGTGCTGGCCTTGGATGCTGCCTGAACTGCTGTGCTCTTCCAGCACCACTAATCCAGTTACAGAAATCTATTGCAGATCTAGAGGCAACTCATCACTTATGGGAGTGGGTCACAAAATTAACTTCGATGTTGTTTGAGTGCTTCTTGTGAGTTCAGGATGGGGGTGGGTAGGACACAGAGAGCAGGAAGTCGGGGGGAGGGCAAGCAGTGACCAGTATCAGCCCACAATTTGAGGTGGTGTTAGCTCAACAATAAAGTAATAACAAAGATTACCATTTTATAGAATCATAGAATTTTAAAGTATGGAAGAAGGCCATAGGGCCCATTGTGTTGGTTCTGGCTTCAAAAGAGCTATCCAGCTAGACCCATTCTCCAACTCTATCTCTGTAAATTCATCACATTCCCTATACGGGGAAATATTTCAATTTCCAATTTAGTCAAACATAGTAGTATTGAAGAGTCTTAAACAAATCAGTATTTTGCATCCTAACTAATTCAGGAAGAACAGTTACCGGTTAAGCACAGTCTACCGATTCCTGCACAACAGAACTAAACAGGAAGACACAACATGCCCAGAGACTTTAGCCATCTTATCGTACATCAAAGACATTTCAAAAATGACAACCAGATTATTTTGGCCCCTGGACATCGTAGCAGCCCACAAACCAATGACCAAACAGCTCCTGATGATTCGAAAGGACCCAATACCCACAGCCAGCAGAATGAATGTCATATACAAAATACTTTGCAAGGAATGCAACAAACATTACATCGGACAGATGGGCAGGAAACTAGCTACCAGGATACATTAGCACCAAATAGCTGCCAAAAGACATGACCAACTATCACGGGAATCCATACACACAGATGAGGAGGGACACCAGGTCAACTGGGAAAATGCATCCATCCTGGGACAGGCCAAACAATGACATGCACGGGAATTCCTAGAGGCTTGGCATTCAAACTGGAACTCCATCAGCAAACACGTAGATTTATACCCCATTTACCAACCTCTGAGAAACAGAGCTGGAAATGATATCACACACCACAACAAACCAAGACACAAATAGCCAGTGGGACAGAACACCAGCACTTCACCAGAGGATCAATGATTATATTATCTAGCATGGTGACGAAAGGTTTGAGAACAAACTCACCAGCTCAGCAAGCAAACTTACAACCGGATCCATAACCTGAGCTACAAATCTTCTCCAAAATCTCATACAATCACCATCTTAAAAGCTCATGGTCATAGTCTCCAATTGTTGCTTTACCACTGATTTAGTCAGACAGCATGATTGCATAACTAATTTCACAAATGAAACTTACATATGACTTAGGCCTAAAACCAATTTGAAATATTTATCCTAGATTTCTTGTGATCAGCCAAATGCAATATTGCCATAGCAATTTCAGAGCAAAATTAACATGTGCATGATAGCCTGCACACTTTATTCTCATTTTACATGTAGAAATTGATGGAGCATGTTCCAATTTCTAGGTCACTGACCTTTGTAAACCTACACAAACTGCAAGCTTTCTGAAACTCCAACTAAGTTAATATTTTTAATGTCTGGTAGATTTTAACTCTGTAAATGAATGGGTTTTCAGAGTTAAAACTGGCCCCTCATAAGTCTCGACGTAACTTGAATATCAATATATTTGCATGATGACATTAAATATATGATGATTATGTCAAATGGCACTCCAAAGTCTGCCAAATTATGTGCAAAGTACATTTATTGCCAGTTTAAATTACATTCTGTATTGAAATATACAACTGCTTCTGAATGGTTTTGGAATAAGAAACAGTCAAGATATCACAGTCTTATTTGGACATTGATTTTTAATGCTTGTCTTATATTTGTGCATAGAACATTTAAGGTTCGGGTAGAGAATTAAAATATATTCTTTGGCACAGTTATAAATGTTATAAGCACAAACGTAGAAGACTCATCACACAACTAGTTCCTTTGGAAGTACTTTTAGCATTACTAAGCTATTACCCATTTTGGTACACCATGTTTTATTTGTTGAGTAGGCTATATTGAAATTGCATTAGAATGTAAGGAGACAAGAGTGTTCCTTACATTTAAGAGGAGTTGGTTGTCTTTCGGTGGCATCAGAGATAGCTGATGTCTGGCTTTCCTCTTTCTCACATAGACATGAAGTTAATTATTAGCTTGGCTAGCACCAGCTTTCTCCTGCATAAATATGATGATCAATCAGCATAAACGTTATGTGTTGCATATGTCTGTCCAATCAGGTGTGCGTATCAGAGGCTGTGGATGTAAGCAGAGACTATGAAACTTGTAACTTTAATGGTCGCTTTATTTTTGCTTTTGATAACCAGCTCGCCTATTCTCGATGGCCCAATTACAGGAACAGAGACAATCCCATCTCTATTCTGCCATTCAGTTAGGTTCTGGCTAACTTGCATTGTACTCCAATAATCTGCCTTAGTTTCACATCCCTTCAGACCCTTGCTTAACAAAAGCCAATGAATCTTCATGTCAAATTTTTTGATTAACTTGGGCACAACAGTGTTTTAAGGAGTGTGTCAGATTGCCACTACTTTCCATGTGAAGAAATGCTTTCTGACATCACTTGTTAACTTCTTCAGTCCAATTTTAAAGGTATACCCCTTTACTTTGGACCCATTCTATCTATCTTATCAACATATTTAATTAAATTACACACTTCAAACAGATTTAGCCCTTAATCCTCTACTGAATAAATGCAACCTTTCATAATTTCATCCTTTTTTAGAACAGATACCAATGTCCTACATTGCCTGTGCAACCTCCCTGAGATGTGATGCCCAGAACCCAATACTCCTCTAAGTATTCATGGTATGATAGAATGGTTACAGGACAAGGAGCTATTTGGTCTAGCCAATGCTGGTTCTCTGTAACAACAACTCAGCTTGTCTCACGGTTTCATTCTTTCCCTGTAGTCTTGGATTTTTTTTTCTCTTCTGGATCAGTTACATTTATACTGTGGTCACGATAGCAGGTCAGATACCCTGAACTGAACACAATACTCTACATGTGGTCTGATCAATGATTTGTAGAGATGCAGCATCACTTCCTTGTTTTTATACTTTATGCCTTTGTTTATAAACCCAAGGAGCCTATAAGTCTTCTTAACAACTCTTTTAACTTTCCAGGCTATGTTCCTAGAATTACGCATGTGAACCTCAAAATTCCTCTGCTTGTCTCAAAGTTGTATCTTTGAGCCTGTATTGTCTGCATTTCTTCTACCAAAGTGCATAGCTCATATTTTCCTGCATTGAATTTCATCTGCAAGGTGTTTGTCCATTTGGCCAACTTGTCAATGTCCCTCTGAAGTCGCTCAGCATCATCCTCACAATTCATTATCCTCCGTAGCTTAGTATCATATGCAAACAGAGATTTTGCCCTCAACACCCATTTCCAAATCATTTATATATGTCAGAAAAAGACGGGGTCACAACACCAACCCATGCGGAACACCATTTTCAATTTGTTTCTAATCTGAGAAATGCCCATCTGTACATTGCCTCTGTCTTTTAGACAGTTTATAATCCAGGCTGCCGAGGACACATTAATCCCAAGCATTTCTAATTTTCTAACCAACCTGCCATGTGGCACTGTATCAAATGCTTTCTTGAAGTCCGAGTATACAACATCCACAGCTTTACCCTCACCCACTGTCTGTATCACCTTATCAAAAACACAATCAAGTCTTTGTCAGAATGACCTGCCCTTGACAAAGCCAAGTTGACTGTTTAGTATTAACTTATTTTTCTCTAAGTGTATATTTACCCTATCCTGCATTGTGGCCTTGATCAATTTTCCCACTATTGACCTCAAGCTGACAGGTCTGTATTTCCCTGGGTTATCTTTTGGTCCTTTCTTAAACAATGAAATCACATTTTCAAACCTCCAGTTCCCAGGGACTAATCCTGTGATCAGACAGGCCCAGAAAATTTCTATCAACAGCTCCACAATTGCTTCCTTACCTCTCTCAGCAATCTAGAATGCATCACATTTGGGCCTGGTGACTTCTCTACCTGGAATGCTGCAAATCTATTTAGAACCTCTTTTTTATGTATCACTACACCGCTCAGTTGCTCAACACTAGGCCATTGTCATCATCTTCTAATTTGGTAAAGACAGAAGCGAAGTATTCAGTTAATATCTCTGTCATACACTTTGCTTCAGTGAACAGCTTATCTTGCTAGTTCCTTATGGGCGCCATTCTAAACTTCACTAATCCTTTACTATTAATAAATTTGAAGAACATTTTATTATTTGTTTTAGCACAGCTTGCCATTCTTTCCTTAGGCTTCCTTATTCCACCCTTAGTTTCCTACATAGACATACTGTATATGATCTATATTGCTATTATTATTCTGGTAAACATCACATGCCTCATTTTTCTTCTTTATTTTCTCACCAATATCTTTAGTCATCCAGGGTACTCTAGCTTTGAGTATCCCATATTTATTTTTCAATGGTACGTACCCAGTTTGTACCCTATTCATCTCTCTCTTGCAATTCTCCCATTTTTCATCCACTGTTTTATTTACCAAAATGCATTTCCAAACAATCTGCTCCAGTTCAATTTTTAGACCTTTTGCCCTTTTCCAATCTGGGTTCTTCACCATTGACAGATTTTTATTCTTTTCCAACTTAATGTTGAAGCTTATTATATTATGATTGCTATTTCCCAAATGCTTCCCTACTCTGATATTCCCCACTTGGCCTGCGTCATTTCATAGGTCCAGATGCAGCACAGCTCCCTTCCTGGTAGGATTGGAAATGTACTACTCCAGAAAGTTCTCCTGCACACGTTGAAGGAATTTTTCCCCTTCCATACCCCACATTATTTTTCCCAGTTTACCCTATGGTAGATGACATCATCAAGTATAACAACCTTATTTGTCCTCCACCTCTGCCCATAAATCCTCTCTTCTACTTAGTCCCAATATTTGGAGGTCTATAATAAATACCCAACAAAGTCACCACGCTCTTCCTATTTCTCACCTTCAACTTTATAGATGTGGTTATTTATCTCTCGAGGTTTGAAAAATAAAAGCAGCAATGTGCTTCTGAGACTTTATAAAGCTCTACTTTGGCCCAATTCAGAATACTGTGTCCAATTTTGGGCTCCACACCTCAGGAAGGATATACTGGCACTGGAGCGTGTCCAGCAGAGATTCATATGGATGATCCCTGGAATGGTAGGCCTAACATATGATGAATGGCTGAGGATCCTGGGATTGTATCCATTAGAGTTTAGAAGGTTGAAGGGAGATCAAATAGAAACTTACAAGTTAATGCACAGCTTAGAAAGGGTGAACGCTGGGAAGTTTTTTCCATTAGGCGGGAAGACAAGGACCCATGGGCATAGCCTTAGAATAGAGGTGGTCAATTTAGAATGGAAATGAGGAGACATTTCTTCAGCCAGACAGTAGCGAGCCTGTGGAATTCATTGCCATGGAGTACAGTGGAAGCCAGGACGTTAAATGTCTTCACGGCAGAGTCATAGAGTCATAGAGATGTA
>NC_057729.1:25121141-25134336 GCF_004010195.1 Chiloscyllium plagiosum | reverse complement strand
AATACTCTGACCAGTAAAGGAAAGCATACCAAACGCCTTCTTCACTGTCCTATCTGCCTGCGACTCCACTTTCAAGGAGCTATGAACCTGCACTCAAGGTCTCTTTATTCAGCAACACTCCTTAGGACCTTACCATTTAGTGTATAAGTCCTGCTAAGATTTGCTTTCCCAAAATGCAGCACCTTGCATTTATCTAAATTAAACTCCATCTGCCATTTCTCAGCCCATTGGCCCATCTGGTCCAGTTCCTGTTGTAATCTGAGATAACCCTCTTCACTGTCCACTACACCTCCAATTTTGGTGTCATCTGCAAACTTACTAACTGTACCTCTTATGCTCGCATCCAAATCATTTATGTAAATGACAAAAAGTAGAGGGCCCAGCACTGATCCTTGCGGCACTCCACTGGTCACAGGCTTCCAGTCAAAAACAACCCTTCACCACCACCCTTTGGCTTCTACCTTTGAGCCAGAGATTGATAGATTCTTGATTTTGCAAGGAATTAAGGGAAACGGGGAGAGTGCAGGTGAGTGGAGTTGAAATGTCCATCGGCCATGATTAAATGGTGGAGAGGACTTGATGGGCCAAATGGTCTTACTTCCACTCCTATGTCTTGTGCTCTTACGCTTATGCTCTTATGCTATGAAGTCACATCTTCCTCAAGTAATTTCTGCTTCCAGTTCCCCAGTTTTCTTCATAATTGCATTGCTTACTAATTAGGTATCTAATATGATTTTCCTGGACCTGCTGTCTCCTTCATTTTCAGTGAATAGACACCTAATTACCTGCCATCTCTGCAGTCCTCCCTGCCTGCCTGGTACGACTGTTTCCAGAAACCACTCTTGTTCCTGCATGGTTTGCAGTTAGGAGAATCACTGTTCAAAATCAGCCACAAGTTGTTCAAGGACTGCTGCCCTCTGGCACTTCATGCAGATGTGACTGTCCTGTTTAGTTAAAGCCAATAAACAATTAGCTGTGTTTGATGTGGGGTGTGACTAGAAGTTTGGTTTGTTTTTTCATAAGAGATTAACCACTTAAGAATTAAAAACATTGAATGGATTTTATGATAGGGAGCGTTTTTTTTTAAAAATCACATTTGTATGAGTGAGAACTCTATTAGATCATGAGAAGTTTTTAAAAAAATATTTTCATGGTTCCTGAGGCCTGTCCATAGTGTTGCTGGGTTTGTGGCTATGGGAACAACATGGGGTTACATGGGGCCATAGTTGTTTGGAGCATAACAACATTAGCTTGGGGCTAAGGAGTCATGGAGGAGTGGATAAGTTAGCACTGAATTAGGTTTGAATTGCCTTGGAGAGTATGAGGAGCAATAAAATTGGGTGAGAGGATGTTAGGGTGAGGGCTGTTGTTTGCGTGAATTTCAAGAAGAGGTCACTTTCAAGAACTCCATGGGGTCTGTTGCAGTTGGTCTGAGAATCTGAAAACTGCACACTCAAAAATTAATTGGTTTGCTGTATTGTCTGCATCATAACTTATAATGTGCTTTATTGTTTTAAATAAACTAAATAGAGTTATTAATCTCTGATAAGCAATTAAGTATTAGACCTTTATCATTAACATGATATGGTGAACAGTGGTGGTGCTCTAAACAAAACAGATAGCTGATGAACACTTAACAAACAAGTTAATCGATGAGCAACACATATGGTTCACTGTCTGAAATCATGCTAAGGTAATATTAGACAATCCCAATGTCTTTTCCAGGATAGCAGCCAGTGACTAGTGGGGTTCTACAGGAGTCATTGTTGGGACCCCAACTATGGTATACGTTAACGATCTGGACAAAGAAACTGAGGGCTTTGTTTGCAGAAAGACTCAAAGATGTGGTCGCACGGTGGCTCAGTAGTTAGCACTGCTGCTTCACAGCACAGGGGTCCAGGTTCAATTACAGCATCGGGCGACTGTCTGTTTGGAGTTTGCACGTTCTCCCTGTGTCTGCGTGGGTTTCTTCTGGATGCTCTGGTTTCCTCTCAAAATCCAAAGATGTGCAGGTTTGGTGAATTGACCATGCTAAATTGCCAGTAGTGTTCAGGGATGTGCAGGTTAGGTGCAGGGGTAAATATAGGGTAGGGGAATAGGCTTCGGAAGGTTGGGCCAAAGGACCTGTTTCCATACTGTAGGGATTCTAATTCTAATAGGTGAACGGATTGGTGGTGTCGAGGAAGCATGGAGGCTGCAGAATGACTTTGTATGAACTAGGAGATGGGGCAAAGAAGTGGTAGATGGAATACAATGTTGAAAACTGTGAGGTTATGCACTTTGGTGGGAAGAAGAGGTGTAGACTTTTTTCTAAATGGGGAAAGACTTTGGAAATCTGAAGCAAAAAGGTACTTGGGAGTCCTAGTTCAAGATTCTAGTAACATGCAGATTCAGTTGGTAGGTAAGAAGATGGATGCACTGTTGGCATTCATTTTAAAAGGGCTAGAAGACAAAAGCAGCAATGTACTGCTAAGGCTGTATAAGTCTCTGATTAGACTGCATTGAAATAATGTGAGCAGTTTTGGGTCCCATATCTAAGGAAGGATGTATTAGCCTTAGGGGGTCCAGAGGAGCTTTACAAGGATGATCAAGATTGATCTTGGGGGTGAGGGACTTGTCATATGAGGAGTGGTTGAGGGCTCTGTTTCTGCATACAGTGAAGTTTAGAAATATAAAGTCAGATCTCACTGAAACTTTCAGAATACTGAGAGACTTGGATACAGTGGACGTGAAGAAGATGTTTCCACTAGTAGGACAGACTACGACCTGAGGATACAGTCTGAGAGTGAAGGGATGACCCTTTAGAACTGACATGAGGAGATATTTCTTCAGCCAGAGGATGGTGAATATGTGGAACTCATTGTCACAGAAAGCTGTGGAGACCAAGTCATTGAGTGCATATAAGACAGAAATAGATAGGTTTTTGATTAGTAAGGAGATCAAAGATATGGGGAGAAGCAGGAAAATAGGATTAAGAAATATATTAGCTGTGTTCAAATGGCAGCGCTAACCCGATGGCATAATGGCCTAATTCCGATCCTATATAGAACATAGAACATTACAGCGCAGTACAGGTCCTTCGGCCCTCGATGTTGCGCCGACCTGTCATACCAATCTGAAGCCCATCTAACTATTCCATGTACGTCCATATGCTTGTCCAATGACGACTTAAATGTACTTAAAGTTGACAAATCTACTACTGTTGCAGGCAAAGCATTCCGTACACTTTACTACTCTCTGGGTAAAGAAACTACCTCTGACATCTGTCCTATATCTATCACCCCTCAATTTAAAGCTATGCCCCCTCGTGCTCGCCGTCACCATTCTTGGAAAAAGACTCTCCCTGTTCACCCTATCTAACCCTCTGATCATCTAATATGTCTCTATTAAGTCACCTCTCAACCTTCTTCTCTCTAATGAAAACAACCTCAAGTCCCTCAGCCTTTCCTGTAAGAACTTCCCTCCTTACCAGGTAACATCCTAGTAAATCTCCTCTGCACCCTTTCCAAAGCTTCCACATCCTTCTTATAATGTGGTGACCAGAACTGTACACAATACTCCAAGTGCGGCCGCACTACAGTTTTGTACAGCTGTAGCATAACCTCATGGTTCCGGAACTCGATCCCTCTATTAATAAAAGCTAAAACACTGTATGCCTTCTTAACCACCCTGTCAACCTGGGTGGCAACTTTCAAGGATCTGTGTACCTGAACACCGAGATCTCTCTGCTCATCTACACCAAAAATATTACCATTAGCCCAGTACTTTGCAATCCGGTTACTATATCTCTTAGTCTTTTCCACTAAGGTCCGAAATATGAATGAAGAGGTGGAAGAGAAAGAAAATAAGCAGCATGAACTACAAACTCTGCGCTATCAATCCAATGAAAAGACTGCTGGTTTACAGGAAGATCTGGAGCAACTCACTAAAAACTGATCAGGCTCAGCAGAAGCAGCTAAACAAACATCTGTTTAAGTTCAAAGCAAAACTAGAAAAAATAGCTGACCTTTAAAACAAGTAGGGATGCACAATTCACACAACAAAGATCTATAAATCACTCATGAGGCCGTTCTTTTAGGAATAGATAGCAACAATAATTGCTCTAGTAAAATAAATCAAGTTGGTCATGGAAGAATCCAAAGAACGGCCAAAGCAACTAACCAATGGAAGAAATCTAGCTTCAAAGAAAACAAAAAAAAAAGAAAATGTTAATGAGGTCTGACAGCTTTTACAGCAGGTTACAGAGGAGAAAATATACCAGAGGGTTTAAAATGATCTGAATGTTATTATGGAAAATGACAGGAACCATAAAAATCACTCAAAACAGCTTGAGGAAAGAGAACAGTCAGTGGTCAATCTGGAAGAAATATTGGCTGAAATGTGTCAGGATAAGCAAATTCTAGAAAAAAAACTGCAGTCCATGAAAATAAAATGACAATATAAGCTGGAGCAACAGACCATATCACTGATGACTGTGGAAATTAAGGATGCCTCTTGAAAAAGTCACCTTTATCGGTTCTGTATATATCAGTAAATTACCTATATGTTAGAGAGATTCATAGGCTAATCTGTTATTATGACTAGTTAAATATTCTTTTGAAAAGGAGGGGTATGTTGCATGTGTGTGCAAAACCTTGCACCTTCAGTCTAGTTCACCTTTAAGGACTCTATGTGCTGTATACATACAATGTTGCAGTTTTGCCTGGCAGTATTGTGGGTTTGCAAACTGCATGCATACAGAAAGCAATTGGTTTGCTGTGATGGTTGTTTCATAACTTATAAGAATTTCTGCTACCAAGGTTGGCAGGCATGACTCTATCCCACTCTATCCTTTATTCCAGGCGCAAAACAAAAACAATACATGGTACCTTCTATGGAACTTGAGTTGAGAAATTTTCCACTGGTTGGTAGTGAAAGTCCAATCCATAATGCCTGGTTTCCACTTGTTTCATGTATTCTGCATTTTTCTGGTAAACTAGGGACAGGTAAAGGAAAGTTGTTTGAAACAACTAGGAGTTTTTTTTATCATTTATAACAGCACCATTCTAACATCTCACATCTTACAAATATGTTATGTTGTTTTACACCAATAGCCATTGTAGATGGTTATTCAACATAATCATGTGCTGATCAAAGCTGCCAAATGGATCTGAATGGAAAAGGGTGGCACTGGAAAAAGCACAGCAGGTCAGGCAGCATCCGAGAAGCAGGAGAATCGATGTTTCAGGCATAAGCCCTTCATCAGGAATAGGCTATGCTTTATTCCTGATGAAGGGCTTTTGCCCGAAACGTCGATTTCGAAGCTCCTTGGATGCTGCCTGAACTGCTGTGCTCTTCCAGCACCACTAATCCAGAATCTGGTTTCCAGCATCTGCAGTCATTGTTTTTACCTGTATGCTTTTTCCAATGCTACACTTTTCAACTCTGACTCTCCAGCATCTGCAATATCACTTTCTCCAAATGGATCCTAATGGCCAAAGAAAAGATTCCTTTATCGGTTTTGAGAGCACTTTGGGTTTTTTTAAATTGTTGTTTCCCCCCCCCCCCCCACTTGATTCTCATGAACCTTGGAATGTTTTGTTAGTTTGCAGTACAACTAGACATTAGTGTGAATTCTACTATTACCATTACTAGAAAGAAACAATTATCAGACAATCGGCAAAATGATCAGACAATGCGGACAAGTGATACCCATTCGTTCGTCTTCATTCTGCTAGATCTGCAGATACAGGTGACCACTTTAACAAATGAACAATGTGTGTGAAGACTCCAATTCAAAATGACTTGATGACAGATGTGTAAGTAGGCCTGACTAACTGTTATGCTGTAAGGTTCTCTAGAAGCACTAATTATATTTTGTTATGTTTCACTGCACAATAGAAGAGATGCCAGGATGAGCATCTACCAACAAAACCTGATTGGTCATAGTGAGCAAAATATCACCAATCATATTTGTCAATAGTATCTGACGGAAGCTGTGGAAAAGTACTTTCACAGACTCTGGGTCGGCAGAGTGCTAACTGCAAAGTTGTAACATCTGTCATAAGGACATCTTTTGCTAACATGTATCATTGATCAGCTGCAGCCAGAAGCCTGCAAAAAGATTCCTTTCCTTTCAGTTCTGGTCTCACTTATTAATTGTGTGTCTGACTTAGTAACCATCTTCATGAATTCCAATGTCTTTTGAGCTACTCCATTGGAATTCATAATTAACAATGCCCAGCCAAGTCCATTCCCTGAATCATTACCCAAACCACCTATTCTAACATCCTCATTAATTTGCTAATGCCATTTTACTTTTTTATAAAAATGCAATACGCACTTCCATCAATAATGTGTTCCTACTGACCTGAGCCAGATTATGGAACAGTCCCTACATGTTGTAAAGTAGCATTATTTAAGAAAAGCAGATAGAAAGGAACTACAGACCTGTTAGCCTGACATCAGTTGTACAAAAAATGCTTGAACCTAACTGAAAGGATATGATACCTGAACAATAGGAAATTCCTTGGTCCCCTATGCCTTATCTTCACCATGAACATCCAGTTCCCCTACACATCCATCTGCCATGACAAAGGCCTCCAAGCCCTCCATTTTCTCCTCTCAGGCTGTCCCAACCAATACCCTCATCTGCCTGGCTGAATGGTCCTCACCCTTAACACTTTCTCCTTCCAATCCTCCCACATCCTTTAAACCAAAGGGGTAGCCATGGGCACCAGCATAGGTCCCAGCTATGCCTGTCTCTGTTGGCTCCAACTTCCGCAGCTACACTGGCACCATCCCCCACCTTTTCCTCCGCTACAATGATGACCTTGTGCTCCCACAAGGAGGTTGAACAGTACATCAACTTTGCTAACACCTTTCACCCAAACTTCAAATTCACCTGGACCATCTCAGACACCTCCCCACCCCCACCACCCCACCCCCTTCCTGGATCTCTCAATCTCCATTTCCAACGACCGACTAACCATGGACATTTACTACAAACCTACGGACTCCCACAGCTACCTGGACTACACTTCCCTTCACTCTGCCTCCTGTAAAAGTGCCATCCTTTATTCCCAAGTCCTCCTCCTTCACTACATCTGTTCCCAGGATGACCAATTCCACCATAGAAAATCCCAGATGGCAACAATTTCCCTTCCCACGTAGTCAACGATGCCCTCCAGAGCATCTCCTCCACCCCGCACTTTTGCCTTTGAACCCCACCTCTCCCAGCACAACAAAGGCAGAATCCCCCTGGTCCTCACATTCCACCCCTCCAATCTCCATATACATCACATCATCCTCCACCACTTCCACCATCTACAAACAGACCCCACCACTAGGGATCTATTTCCCTCCCCAGCACTATCAGTGTTCTGGAGAAACCATTCCCTCTGCAGCTCCATTGTCAGAGATCCACGGCCCCCCCCCCCCACCCCACCAGCCCTCACCCCACTCCTGGAACCTTCCCCTTCCACTGCAGGACGTCCAAAATCTGTGCCCACATCTACCCCCTCATTTCTGTCCATGGCTCCAAAGGATCCTTCCACATCTGACAGAAATTTACCTGTACCTCCACAAATATCATCTACTCTATCCATTGCACCCAATGTGGTCTCCTGTACATCAGGGAAACAGGACACCAAACGGATCATTTCAGGGAACATCTCTGGGATACCCGCGTCAACCAATCCCACCGCCCCATGGCTGAACACTTCAACTCCCCCTCCTACTTCACCAAGGACATGAAGGTCCTGGGCCTCCTCCATCACCAAATCCTAACCACTTGACACCTGGAAGATCCCCATATCTTTCACCTTGGGACTCTGCAACCACATGGGATTAATGTGGATTTCACCAGTTTCCTCATTTCCCCTTCTCCCACCTTATCCCAGTCCAAAGCCTCCAACTCAGCACCACCCTCTTGACCTGTCCATCTATCCACTCCACCCTCTCTTCGACCTATCACCTTCTCCCCCACCTTCATCTAGTTATTGCATTCCCAGCTACCTTACCCCTAGCCCCACCCTCCTCCTAATTATCGCTCAGCCCCCGGCCCTTATTCCTCATTCCTGATGAAGGGCTTATGTCCGAAACATCGATTTTCCTGCTCCTTGGATGCTGCCTGACCTGCTGTGCATTTCGAGCACCTCACCCTTGACTAGGAAATTATGGTAGAATTGGGCAGAATTGGTGTGATATTTTACAGGGTTAGAGAGGATAGATGCAGAAAGCTATGTTTTCTCTCCCTGGGTCATCTAGAGATACAGTCTCAGAATAAGAGGTAGGTCAATTAAAACTGAGAGGAGGAGGAATTTCTTCAGAGAGAGAGAGAGGTGAATATTTTAAAATCTCTATCCCAGAGGACTGTAGAGGCTCAGGTATTAAGTATGTTTAAGACAAGAGATCAAAAATTTCTAGGTATCAAGCGATACAGGCTAGCATGGGAAAATTGTGTTGAGGTGTAACAGGATGATGTTGTTGAATAGTGGAGCAGGCTCAATTCACCAGTTGGCCTATTCCTCCTATTTCCTATGTTACTTTTCATACAGGGTCCCATAAATAATGAGAAAAAATTAGTAGATTAGCGAGGTTCAAATACTGTTGAAATATTAAAATTCACATGGGATTGACACTTTTACATATATTTTTCAAAACTAGATGAAAATTGGCCACAATTAATTTTCCAACCTGTTTTTAGATATGTAAATTGTGCTTTGAGTTTTAACTTTCTATCTGTGTACACCCTTTGCTACAGTATAGTTATTCAAAACTACTGCAGCTTTTACTGAAGCACGAGTTTACCAGAATATTATAAGTCACTGTATTTGATATTTTAAAATTAATTTGTTTTTCAGAGTCACATTGCTGATTTGTAATACTCAATTTTGCTTAAAATTCCTTGACTGAGAAAGAAGAAAATGTTATGATAAAACTTAATGGTCAAACTCTTAGAGAGTGGAAGGGTTAGCAATGTTGAACGATATTTTTCTAGGTGAAGGATAGGAAAGGAAATGGAAAGTACACTAAAAGGTTAGCTCATAAGTTTTCTTTGTTACCCAAACTGGCAGCCTGATATTGCAATGATGCCTTGCAAAATATCTTTTGCATCATAGAAATCATACCGCTTCACTTGCACGTCATTGTGTGTCATACTTGTCATAGCTATATACAAAACCTCAATTTGCAAATTGGTAACTTCACCCTTTTCACTACAAGATATTTTACCTTCAATTTGCTAGTAGACTGATTTGATTGCAAAACACGTTTTCCACCATAAAGCTCTGACAGGTGAGATATATTATTACTGACATTTTACTGTTCTAATAGTAGGCTTTTCTGGCACAGTGGTAGTGTCGCTACCTCTGGGCCAAGAGATCCATGTTCAAGTCCCAATTGCTCTGGAGGTGTGTAGTAACATCTCTGAACAAGTAAATTCAAAACTATTTACTGGTCTAGTAGTAAGGGGCTCTTGTGATACTGTCCCTGCCATGGGACTTGGTTTTGAGTGTCGCACCTACTCCAGAGGTCTGTTATAAGATAGCTGAACATATTGTTTAGAAAATACCTCTAATGGTCTAGTCATTAGGGACTCTTGTGGTGCAATGGTAATGTCCCTACCACTGGACCAGAAAGACTAGAATCAAGATCCATGTGCTCTGTGTCAATTTATATCTGAACAGGTTGATTAAGAAATATCTTATGATGAAGTATTAGAGTTCCTACCTCTGGGTGAGGTCCACATACTCCAGAGGTGTGAATGGAACAGATTGATTAAAAAAAACTCTACTGGTATGGTACTACTTTCCCATACTTCATTTTGAAAATATTGGATTTTGGAACGAGTAACAGGAATGCAGACTACTGGGCGAATGGTAAGATTCTTGGTAGTGTAGATGAGCAGAGAGATCTCAGTGTTCATATACATAGATCCCTCAAAGTTGCCACCCAGGTTGATAGGACTGTTAAGAAGGCATACGGTGTATTAGCTTTTATTAATAAAGGGATCGAGTTTCAGAACCATGACGTCATGCTGCAGTTGTACAAAACTCTGGTGCGGCTGCACTTGGAGTATTGTGTACAGTTCTGGTCACTACATTATAGGAAGGATGTGTGAATTTTGGAAAGGGTTCACGGGAGATTTACTAGGATGTTGCCTGGTATGGAGGGAAGGTCTTATGAGGAAATGCTGAAGGACTTGAGGCTGTTTTCATAAGAGAGAAGGTTGAGAGATGACTTAATTGAGACACATAAGATAATCAGAGGGTTAGATCGGGTGGACAATAAGAGCCTTTTTCCAAGGATGGTGATGGCTAGCACAAGGGGGCATAGCTTCAAATTGAAAGGTGATAGATACAGGACAGACGTAAGAGGTATGGAAATGTGTCGCTGGAAAAGCGCAGCAGGTCAGGCAGCATCTAGGGAACAGGAGAATCGACGTTTCGGGCATTCGCCCTTCTTCAGGAATGGAGAAGGGCGAATGCCCGAAACGTCGATTCTCCTGTTCCCTAGATGCTGCCTGACCTGCTGCGCTTTTCCAGCAACACATTTCCATCTCTGATCTCCAGCATCTGCAGACCTCACTTTCTCCTCAAAGATGTAAGAGGTAGTTTCTTTACTCAGAGTAGTAGGGGCTCAGAGAGTGGAACACTCTGCCTGCAACAGTTGTAGACTCGCCAACTTTATGGCATTTAAATGGTCATTGGATAGGCATATGGATGAGAATGCAATAGTGTAGGTTAGATGGGCTTCAGATTGGTTTGGTAAAAACAATGACTGCAGATGCTGGAAACCAGATTCTGGATCAGTGGTGCTGGAAGAGCACAGCAGTTCAGGCAGCATCCAACGAGCAGTGAAATCGACGTTTTGGGCAAAAGCCCTTCATCAGGAATAAAGGCAGTGAGCCTGAAGCGTGGAGAGATAAGCTAGGGGAGGGTGGGGGTGGGGAGAGAGAGATTGGTTTCATCGGCACAACATCAAGGGCTGAAGGGTCTGTACTACGCTATGTTCTATGATTTAGTAAACAAGTTCATATTTTCATTAGTATCCAGGAATGACACAGAAACGCTACTCACCATTAGAAATTTCTTAACTTTGATCTTTAAACAATAAAGCATAAAAATGCTTAAGAGTCTTAATAACTTCAAAAAATGTAGGTCATATTACTTCAGTTGGTTACTATCTTGTGATTTTGGGACCAGTATTCTGACATATACAAACTATGCTTAACAGGAATAATTTGTAAGTATTCTATGGAGGCATGTATACATTAGTCAGCTAAGCTTTAGCAATGCCCTATGGTCTTAATTCTGCGCTAAGATCTCGGGATCTGAGTGAGTAGTGTAGATCCTTCACTACAAGTTAAACTGAAATTCTACTATTGTGGATGCTCAACTGTTGTTTGGAGATATGAAATATAATAATATTGTCATGTGCAATTAATGTAATTCCATGTTTGGGCACTCAGACTGGATACTTGGGTTTGAGCCCCAACCAACATCTAGTGTGGAATGCATTTGTACAGGCCATCTGCCAGGGATCCTTAAACACCTGTTTGTTGCTAGTTTAAAACAGGTGCTGTGTGAGCCAACTTTTAATCCAGGGCGTCTTAATGTGTTCTAATTGAACCATTTTTACTTTTTTAAAACTTATGAAAACTTAATAAGGAAAACGGATAATTTCTGGAGCTATTTTAACATACGTATTTAACTGTGATGTCATCTCAATGGTGGCAAATTATGGTACAGTTTATGTCTATTGCCTGTCGTGTTGCCGAGATTTAGGAATTCCGATTGTAATTTTCACCGTTTGCGAGAGAGGGCATGGTGAGCTGTAAAAATGTGTTTCCAAATTTGTGCTCACACTGGGTCCCACAGACTCACAGAAGTCTTGACGGCACAAAAGAGGCCACTCAGCCCATCGTGTTCACACCTATCCGCTAAAACGAACAAAATGTTGTAATCATTGCTATGCGGGGGGGGGGGGGGGGGGGAGGAAACCATCAAGGATATAATCATCAATTTTGCTGTTTACATGTATAACTAAGAATCTGCCCGTCAGAGGTCCACATGCAGGATATTACTAGTTTCCGGAAAATTCAGTTCCACCACACAAACAATCATTCACTGATGTACCCAAGCAGACCAGTTAAAAACATGTGAAGCAAAAATGGTAATTGCAGCACCAAATAAATTTTAAGCGCAATGAATGTTATTGAAAATGAAAAAGGTACAGTTAATATTGAAAAAGAGGGGTGAGTAGAGTAGAAATGCAGCTTCGGTAGTTAATGGTTATTGTGTGTTGACGGGGGCGTGAGTTAACTCAATGTTCGAAGCTTTAGCGGACTGCACCTTTTTATGACACACTGCGTTACCTGAGGTGAACGGAATTGCTGTGTCCTCCCACCCACGGTTCAGGACATCTGTTGATGCCCATAAACCTTTGAAACAGTCATCTCAGATTTAGCAATAAAAGCCCATCAGAACAGCAAGGGCTCACTTCATTCCATGTCCAATTAAAGAGGAAAGGGTTTCAGTGACTGACACATGGGGGATGTTTACAGGAAAGCTTTCTCGGAAGGAGAACTGTCAGTGCAGACTACTCCCGTCGGGCACTGAATTGTTGCTAAGTTTCTGGGAGGCCAGTTGAAAGATGAAATAACAATGTTGTACTCCGATAAAATTATGGTGAGCCGGAGAAGAAATCGTTTACACTTAATCAACGAGAAGAGGGAATCAACATTTTTATATTAAAACAAAAGAAAATTGCAGGATGAATCCCCGAACTGTGCAGAGGCATGAAATGTAGGCAGATGTCAGGTTGTGTCCTACGTATTTTTGAAGTAAATAGACTTTGGTTTATTACATTGTGCGATCACGGTGTGAAATATCAGTTGAGACCATCCCCCTCCTTCCCCTTCCCCAACCCAGGACACGGGCAATGACTTTTTTTGAAAAGGCGTTTGCGGAGATTGTTGATTGGGTTTTATTTTTGGAGCTGAGTGGGATCTGATAGCCTTGTTAGGTATGTTATAACATTCCGGCTCCCTCTGTGTGAGTCTCTCTCTGTCCGTGTATGTGTGTGTGTGGAAGGGGGAAAGCACAGCTCCCTCCCTGACTGCTCCCGCACTGACGCCTGGCAGGGGTGGGGGACAGTCTCTGAGCTCTGATACTGGGGGTGGGGTGGGGGGAACAGTCCCTGAGCTCTGATA
>NC_057729.1:25102154-25120721 GCF_004010195.1 Chiloscyllium plagiosum | reverse complement strand
GGCGCTTTTTAAATTATATTTTTTAGTATTTTTTTTTCTCCCTGTGATCCCCCCCGGGGGGCGGCACCCCACCCCCCCGTTTCATGCATGAGCGGAGGACGCTTTGACTTCGACGATGGCGGGGCGTACTGCGGAGGCTGGGAGGGCGGCAAGGCTCACGGCCACGGCATCTGCACCGGACCCAAGGGCCAGGGCGAGTACGCGGGCTCCTGGAACTACGGCTTCGAGGTGGTCGGCGTCTACACCTGGCCCAGCGGCAACACCTACCAGGGTTACTGGTCCCAGGGCAAGAGGCACGGCCTGGGCTCGGAGACCAAGGGCCGCTGGGTCTACAAGGGCGAGTGGACCCACGGCTTCAAGGGCAGGTACGGGCTCAGGCAGAGCCAGGCCAGCGGCGCCAGGTATGAGGGCACCTGGAATAACGGCCTCCAGGACGGTTACGGCACCGAGAAATACGCGGATGGAGGTAAGACCCTGACCGCCTTGTTATCAGCAACATTATTAACAGTTTAATCAGGATTTAACTACAGACACCACAACTCATCTTACACCAAAGAAACTCTAAAAGATCAATTTTATGCCAACAGACTCTAAAATATCACTTTATATCAAAAGACTCTGAAAAATCATTTTATACCAAACCGTAAACAATCGTTTTATACCAAAAGACTCTAAAAAAATCATTTTATACCAAAAGACTCTAAAAAAATCATTTTATACCAAAAGACTCTGAAAAATAATTTTCTACTAAAATACTGTAAAACAATCATTTTATACCAAAAGACTCCAAAAAAAAATCATTTTATGCCAACAGACTCTAAAATATCATTTTATATCAAAGGACTCTAAAATATCATTTTATATCAAAAGGCTGTAATATCATTTTATATCAAAAGACTCTAAAAGATCATTTTATATCAAAAGACTCTAAAATATCATTTTATATCAAAAGGCTCTAAGATCATTTTATATCAAAAGACTCTAAAAGATCATAAATCAAAAGATTCTAAAAGATTTATGCCAAAAGACTCCAAAGGATTACATTTATATTTTCCTAAATGGCATTTTTTGGACCATACTCAACGTCTATATTATTTTTAACGTGTGGTTTATTTCCTGGGAAAACCAGTTGTTTGCTTTTCGTCGTTTTTTCCTGGCCGCGAGTTCGACAATATTTGTGATTTTTTTTCACTCGGTCGTCATGGTAACTGTATCAACATGTACCACGAGTAACAGAACTGAATGTGGACTAAAGATTTATTTTTCATTTTACAATTTCTGTCTTCAAGAAGGTTAGTGTGGGGGAAAAGATTTGTGACTTGACTCGACACACGTGTGCACAGTGCATTGTTAAGCAACAGAAGTTATCAGATTTAAAATATATATCTAGAAGCTTTGTGGAGGAAATAGGTCTCAGTCGTTTAAAGGGAAATAATTCCTATCTCTACTGTGTGAACTAGTGCATGCAAACATGGGTCACAGAAGGTCATGTTTTTTCTTGTCACTTATGCTTCCCAAACTTTTCCCATTATATTCTCATCTTGAGGCTTGATAATTGTTAATGCCCCTCGGTGAGAACTTGGAGAGCAGAAGCATGTTACAAAGGGAGCGTAGCTGTTATCACTTGATCAGAGCTTGCAACCCCATTGGGGTCCCATCCCCACTTTGGGAGCATTGACATTTTTTAGTTTCTCAAGCATAATTTGCAGTGGAGGTAATTGGGATCTCCTCAGGGGTCAGCATGGTTCCAGGAAATCCGTGGGCTGAAGAGGGTCAGTCAGATGGAACTTAGTTTGGATAAATGCAAGTATTGCATTTTGGTAAAACAAGCAAGGGCAGGACTTATGCAATTAAAAGTAGGGCATTTGGTCACAGAACAGAGAGACATAGGGGTTCAGGGACAAAATTCTTTGAAGTTTGAATCACAGAAAGCGTTGAATAAAGCATTTAGCACACTTGCATTCAATGCTCAGATCTTTGAGTACAGGAGTTGGGACATTATGTTAAAGTTGTAGAGGACATCAGTGAGGCCTCTTCTGGTGTACTGTGTTCAATTCTAGTCGCCCTGTTCGATGAAGGATATTATTAAGCTAGAGAGTGTTCAGAAGAGATGTACCAGGATGGAGAGATGAGTTATAAGGAGAGGCTGGGACATTTTTCCGCTGGAGCATCGGAGGTTGATAGATGAGCTTATAGAAATTTATAAAATCGTGAGAGATATAGATAATGGCAGGTATCTTTTCCCTGGGGATGGGTATTTCAAGATGACGGGTCATATCTTTAAGGTGAGAGGAGAAAGATTTAAAAAAAGACATGAGAGGCAGATTTTTTTATATAGAATGGTTTGTGTGTGGAATGAACCTCCAGGAAAAGTGGTGAATATGGGTACAGTTGCAACGGTTAAAAGACATTTAGATAAGTACATGAATAAGAAATGTTTGGGGTATGTAGGCCAAGCGCAGATAAATGGGATTAGTTTAGTTTGGGATCATAGTTGGGCTGAAGGGTCTGCTTCTGTGCTGTTTCTGTGTCAGTGGTGAACATTAAGAACTAAGTCCATGCTTTTTAGCAGATTTGGTAATCTAACACCTGACTCTGACTCAGGTCCACAGTACTCCACGGAGGGTACTGTTGATCACTAATCAATCTTCCTTTCAAGAGAAGCCCAGAGGGGTAGGCTTTTCACTAGCTGACATTCATCACATTTGTCTTCAGAGCCCTGTGAGTTAATGCACTATTGTTAAGGTAGTGCTAGCATGACAAGCAGAGGGAAACATTTCTGGTAAACTGCAGTTGCAATTGTTTAAAGCCCCAATAGTACAGTTGCACACATTAAGTCCTTCTTGGTTTTGCAAATTTAGATTTAAGGAAATGACATGTGTTCTTACAAACAAAACCATGTGTGCACAACATTTTGGGAGAAGAGGAACCATACCTTTGGCTGTCAGTCTTTCAGTAACATAATTTGGCCATTAGCATGTAAATGAGGAATATCAGACACCTGGCTGACATTTTCAAAAAAAAAGTGTCAATATTAAGGAAGTAAGTTTTGATCCCCACGTTTCTTCTAGCAACCATACATACTCATGCAGTTGCAGCATGAATACGAGCCATTCAGCCCAACCATTGTGCCAGTATTTAATTTGTGGCGGCAAATTGTTCTTGAGAATATTAAAACCACGAGGTAATGATAAACCTATACAAAACCTTAAAAAAATTATGGAGTTTTGTGGACAGTTTTGCACTCTATGGTAAAGAAAAGGTACAGACACTTGAGATAAAGTATGATGAATGTCTCTAGTAATGAATGGATAAAATAGGTTAGGTGGAACAAACCTTTTTAGTAGTTGGGATATTACTAACGAGGACCCTTTTGCTAATTCATTTTAAAACAAAGAACCTGAATTGCTTTTTAAAAGATACTTATCAAAACCTGAGACGTTGTTTTTAATTTCTGTGAAATTGCACTCCAACGCGTCTTCGTTTGTCCAAAGCATCAAACATACCTGCATTTAAAATTTACTTAACACAACTTATTTTTTCCAAGACACATTAAACCACAATCATTGATATTGAATTCCACCTAATTTTTTTTACACACATTTGCTCATCAATAATCCTTTGCTGTTTTCTTTTGTCTTCTAAAGACTCAACCAAATCTATTTTGATGTGATGTGCAGATTTCAACTTTCTCTTGGCCTACATCTAAATCATTGTACACAGATTGAGCAGATGTGGCCCAAATTTGAACTTCAGGGATATGACTACTCATTTCCAACTATAACAAACAAAACTGATAAGAACTAGTCTGTTTTTTTCCCTTCTCACAGTTTTTAATCCAGTTTGCTGTCTTTCCATCATTTAAATCCCCATTAGCCTTCTCCACTAATCTCCCACATGGTACCGTGTCAAAGGCTTTTATGAAGTCCATGCACACTAAATGTAATCATTCATATTAAAGTAAGTTGTCTGTAATTACCTGGCTCTGATTCCCTTTTTAAAAATAGGTACTAAATTAGCAGCTGTCCAATCATGCAATCCCTGAAGGATCTCCTCTCGCTACCTCTGGAATGCAAGTATTGACTGACTCTGTTTCCTATTTGAAGATAAAAACATATTCTCAAAACATATCTAAAAGTTTATTTAACAATATGATCCCGCAAGAAGACAAACAATCCAGCAGCTGCTGTAATTTGCAACCAACTGAATTTATATTTTCTGCAGACTTTCTTGGGCCTTGTCAGTATAATTATTAACTTAATAGGAAGGAATATTTTTGCAACAACAGTTGTCTATCTGTTCACCAAATTTGCAGCCTGTTGTTTAAATTATGATAGGTATTTTCTCTTTTATCTCAATCTTCTTTTTGACCTAGGCTTCATTTTTGGAAAATGTAATGCATTTACACATATTGTGTAAAATGAAAAATTAATTTCTTCAGATAATCAGAATTATATTCCAAGATAGAACTTTTAACCTTAACTGGATATTTATAAGTACCTTTAATTGGATTGATGTTACAAATGATTCCTCCATTTGAAGCATGATTGATTTAGTAAAATTATGTTTTGGATAATTGGATAAATGTTTTGGAAATTGAACATTCATTCTTAAAGTTAATGAATAACCAGTAACATTTTAACAAGTATCGTCAGTTTTCAAAAGGATTCTAATCTGAAAAAAAAGGTGTTATTGGACTCCAAATGAAACACATTCCGATCTAATTATCTCAAATAATTTTTTCCTATCTAATTATTACAGTCAACATTATCGAAATTAGCACTTCAATTGAAAATGTACCAATTGAGTTCATGTCCACAATTAATTTTCACATTGGAGAAATAGCAGAAATTCAGAAAAATTATTATACTGTTGTTAATCTCCAATCAGAATCAAAATATCCAGCATTAGATTTTGATTAAACTAATTGGTGGCAAGATTTCTATTTCTTCCATTGAAATTATTGCAGAGGAAAAGAAACATTACTCATGAATACATATTAAATGAGTACACAGATTCACAGATCTCTACCAGAAGGATGTGAATGTTTTGGAAAGGGTGCAGGGAAGGTTTGCTAGGATGTTGCCTGATCTGGAGTATTTTAATCATGAGGAGAAGTTGGATAAATCTCAATTGTTTTCACCGGAAAGAGCGAGGCTAAGGAGCAGCCTGATAGAGGCATAGATAAGGTAGATAGCCTTGTAATTGGTCTTTCTCAGGGTGGAAAGGTCAACTACACGAGGCTACAGGTTCAAGGTGAGAGGGGAAACCTTTAGAGGAGAAGTGCGGGAAAGTTTTTCACAGAGGTGGTGGATGCCTGGATCGCACTGCCAGTGGAGGTGGTGAAAGCAGTCACATTAGAAACATTTAAAGTGTATCTTGCTAAACACATGAATAGGAGACAAACAGTGGGATAGAAACTGCACATGGGCAATAAGTAGTGAATCTAAATAAGGCGCAGGAATCGGCGCAGGCTTGGTGGGCCGAAGGGCCTGTTCCCATGTTGTATTGTTCTTTGCATGCTGTACATTTTTTTAATTGGAACACTTTAATTATCTGGCATTATATATTACTAAAGCATAGAACAGTATAGCACAGGTACAGGCTGTTAGGCCCTCGATGTTGTGCTGACCTTTTATCCTATGAAGATCAAACTGACCTACCTACCCTATATTTTACTGTTATACTTGTTATAAAATATATAAAACATATTGTATATTAGTTTCCCTGTGTAATTGTGTCTAAATTAATGAAGCATTCTAACTTCGAAAACAATTTAACATCTTGCTTTCTATTCTATCTGTACCAAAGTGATGTTGCCAGAGATGCTGCCTGGTTCCCATAGTAACAAACAACCCACACTGCAAATCTTAGCTGCAAAATTACACTGCAGTATATACAATGTATTTCCTAAAAATTATTCACATATATTTTAACAAGATTATTCACATATATTTTAACAAGATTAAAAACCTCTCCATAGATCGATCTGTAAGTCATATATACCGTATGGCATTCTGAAGTCAGTGTACAGTTATTGGTAAAGATGAGTGTGGATTACCTAAGGGCTGTCTAATTCCCAAACAATCTGATACCTACATTTTCATTTTGCCAGGGTTAAAAATTCTGTGTCCTGAAAATTCATAAGCTGAAAGCCACAATGAATAATGTATTAACTAATTTAGGGACTTAACAATGACTAAAGTACTTCTTGCCGATGTTTTTTAGTTTTACACTTTTGGCATTAGGCAAATAACAAATGCTATTTTATTATCCATTAAATACTTGTTAATATCATTGCTAATGTATAATTATATTTAGTTTCAAAACCTGACACAGTTTTGAATTGTTTTGCATCAGAGCTGCTACAAAACCTTCCAAGTCAGGCAACAAATAAACAAACTTAAATTTTAAAAATACCAATGCAATGATCAAAACCCAGTTATACAGCTTCCATGTTGGGAACACGAGAGACTATCTCTACAATCAGTTTTCTTTGATGTAGAATTCCTTAATGTGCTAAAATCGTTCAGGTGTCACACTTTTCAAGTTGGTTGTAATTGCTCTGAGTTGGAATACTGTGGGTTCAAATCCAATTCCAGGGATTTGCATACGTAATCTAAGTTCGGACTTTGGTCCATTACTGGGGGAGTGAGTACTGCAGTTTTGGAAATTATTTTTGGATGAAACTTTAAAGTGAAGTCCTACCTTTTCCCTCAAGTGGATATAAATGATTCCATATTACATATACAATATATATTTGAGGAAGAGCAAAGGCATTCTGTTCTATTGGTCAAATTCTTTCCATCATCAACATCATTTAAGGTTTGTTGTGGTGCAGTTGTAGTGTCTCTACCTCTGAACCAGAAGGCCTGCTCTAGAGGTGTGTAATAACAGGTTGATTAGGAAATGTAAATTAACATCATTAAAATATTATCTGGTTATTGTTGTGGTTCTGTTCGCCGAGCTGGGAATTTGTGTTGCAGACGTTTCGTCCCCTGTCTAGGTGACATCCTCAGTGCTTGGGAGCCTCCTGTGAAGCACTTCTCTGATGTTTCCTCCGGCATTTAAAGTGATTTGTATCTCCCGCTTCCGGTTCTCAGTTCCAGCTGTCTGCTGCAGTGGCCGGTATATTGGGTTCAGGTCGATGTGCTTATTGATTGAATCTGTGGATGAATGCCATGCCTCTAGGAATTCCCTGGCTATTCTCTGTTTGGTTTGTCCTACAATAGTAGTGTTGCCCCGGTCGAATTCATGTTGCTTGTCATCTAAGTGTGTGGCTACTAAGGATAGCTGGTTGTGTCGTTTCATTGCTAGTTGGTGTTCATGGATGCAGATCATTAGCTGTCTTCCTGTTTGTCCTGTGTATTGTTTTGTGCAGTCCTTGCATTGGATTTTGTACACTAGTTACAAAATCCCATGCAAGGACTGCACAAAACACTACGTAGGACAAACAGAATGACAGCTAACGATCCGCATCCATGAACACCAACTAGCCATGAAACGACACGTCCAGCTATCCTTAGTAGCCACACACTCAGATGACAAGCAACATGAATTCGACTGGGACAACACTACTATTGTAGGACAAGCCAAACAGAGAATAGCCAGGGAATTCCTAGAGGCATGGCATTCATCCACAGATTCAATCAATTAGCACATCGACCTGGACCCAATATACCAGCCACTGCAGCGGACAGCTTGAACTGATAACTGGAAGTGGCAAATACAAATCACTTTAAATGCCGGAGGAAACATCACAGAAGCGCTTCACAGGAGGCTCCCAAGCACTGAGGATGTCACCTAGACAGGGGACGAAACGTCTGCAACACAAGTTCCCAGCTCGGCGAACAGAACCACGACAACGAGCACCCGAGCTACAAATCTTCTCACAAACTTTTATTATCTGGTTATTGTTATTGCTGTTTGTGGGAGCTTGTGAGCAAATTTGCATTGCAGAAGGCTTTTTACAAAGCTGCACATAAGAGATGAGTATATAAAAATAAAGCACATGGGCTTGGTGACAATGAGATGAGCTGGATAGAAAATTGGTTAGTAGACAGGAAACAAAGAGCAGGAATTAACATATCTTTTGCTGGATAGCAGTAGTGATTAGTGGTGTACTGCAGGTATCAGTACTAGGACTGCAGCTATTCACAATATACATTTAGTTCTCTCATCTAAATCATTACCTGCAATTTTGGACAAATTGTATTAATGTAAAATTGGATGGGAGGGTGAGCTGGGAAGAGGATGCAGAGATCCTTTGGTGTGATTTAGACAACTGAGTGAGTGGGCTGATGCAATATAATGTGATTGTGAGGTTTTCTATTTTGGGAGCAAATACAGGAAGGTTGATTATTATCTTGCCATAAATTGAGAAAGGGGAATACACTATAAGACCACAAGTCACTGAGGGTAAGCATGCAGGTGCAGCAGGAGATCATGAAGGTAAATGGTATGTTGGCCTTTGCAGTGAGAGAATTGAGTATAGGAGTTGGGATTGCTGCAATTAACCAGGGTCTAAGTGAGACTACACCCAGAACATTGTGTGCAGTTTTGGTGTTCTTATTGGAGGAAGCATGTTCTTGATATCAGAGGGAAAACATTGAAGGATTACTGCACTGATTCCTGGGATGGCAGCACAGATGTAAGAGAAGGGGTTGAATTGGTTAGGATTATATTTGCTAGAGTTCAGGAGGATGAGGAGGGAATCTTGGAGAAACCTATAAAATTAAATGGGTCTAGAGAGGGTAGATGGAGGAAGGATGTTCCTAATGATGGGTCAAGTCTAGAACCAGGGGTTATAGTCCAAGAATATGAGGTTAAGCATTCAGGACTGAGATGAAGCGAAATGTCTTCACCCAGAGAGTGGTGAGCCTGTGGAATTCACTAGCACAGATAGCAGTCGAGACCAAAAGTTGTGGGATTTCAAGAAGAAGATAGATATTACATTTGGGGTTAAAGAGATCAAAGGATATGGTGTAAAAATAAGAACAGATTTGAGTTAAATGATCAGCCATGATTACAGTATAATGAATGGCAGTGCAGTTTTGAACGGTTATATAGCCTACTCCTGCTTCTATTTTCTATGTTTTACTATGTTTCTGTGATACTTCAAGAATTACTTAAGTTGTAAAACACTTTAGGACATCCTGAGATAATTGAAGATGCTGTGTAAATGCAAATTCTTCCTCACTTTCAGTCACCTATACATTGTTGGTGTATTGCATTTTAAGTTACTTCTGATACTTTTACTATCCAGTTTATATTAAAAAATAAAAACTGTGAAAATAATAAACTGAAATAACAAAATGCAGTATTTTGGGAATTTTAGTAATGATTCTATGATCAAAATAAATCTGCTGCAAAGTACAGTTTTAAAATGCTTTGAGGAGTTTTCCATTTTTAAAAATTGTCCAGAAAGGATAGCTCAAGGTACTGGCATTGCATTATGCTGTGCCAAACATGCTTAGGATGTGTTCACCACCTAAATTTTTCAAAAAAAGGAAGAAGGATAGAGATTGGTCTTGAGCAGTGGGGTAAAATGTTCAAATATGATCAACATTGGTTATAGTACTCACTTGCTGGGCAATTCCATTGATTCCAGTGCAGCCTGTTTTTCATAGCTGGGTAAGAAAGAAATTCTACCTCGGTGACTATTCAGCCTTACTAATGTCATTGCATGAAAACCAGAACTTTCTCTAGATATTGCTGCTCTTCATAAATCTTATTGGTTGACTGTAGCATGACATTGTTAGGGAGCTACAGACAGATCTTCAGCTCAGTCTTTTAATCCCTAAAGATATATGTGTACCATGTGTAGGTTTCAAAAATTAGTTTTGTGTTTAATGGAATCACCACCTATCGCATGATTAATATCTTAAACGTTTGTGGGTAAATGTCAAGGACATCCAGTTATTTGGGCATTTTGCTGCCCTAAAGTCTGTCACATGATCTTTTATTAATTAAGTATTCATTCTCATGACAAAGAGATATATCAGCCAATCATCAGGATCTCCTTTGTTCCTGTTCTTAAGTTGACAGTTTTAGAATCATCATTGTGTTTTTAAATTTTGCAACTTATTTCACTTTTGCAATTGGTGTAACTTTTCCAGCATTTGCCAAGGTAAACAGGCTTTTTAATTAAGCTCGTCATTTAAATGAACTTCAATCCAAAAGTACATTGATCTTGTTTTCTTTTTTAAATAGCATTTAGGCCTAAAACCTGACTTGTTGAAGTCTATAAGAAATCACAGCCTTTTGTCAAATTGACTACAGTATTGGAAACATTGTAGTGTTTGTATCAGGCACTGTCGGGACAACTAACACTTTGGACTAAGCAAATGATTCATAGGCCTTGATTTTACCTTTGTGAATGCCAATCGAAATTAAGTCGTAACTCATCTAATCTTTCTCCCACCTGATGTGATTGCCTGCAACTTAAACTTCGGGTGGAGAGTGGGCCAGCCCGTGCATATCAGTTTTCAATGATGTAAAAATTGGTGATGTCTATGTGCTTACCTTTTGAAGAGCTACCAAGTTCAGGAGTAACAAAGAAGGTATAATAAAAAGCAGAAGATTTGCCTCTTTTACTGACATAAGGTGATCATGTTGCCTTGTGACAGACTAGAGTATTTCTAGTTTTTTCAGTTATTATTCTCATTTGCATTTTTGGATTTGGGTCCCATACAAATTTTTGTACCCCTTCTATTTGTGTTTTGAAATGATAGTGCTGATTTTACATTTATGTTTACATGTGATAATAAGCTTGTAACTATTAACATTGACATGACTTATCAATGTTCCAATGCCTACTCTGTCTTATTCATCTTCTTCATCCTATAGCAATCTCCTATGACTTTTTAAAACACTTTTTAATCAAGTTAGCATCAGCTTTTTTTTACTAAATATTTGTACCTGAATGATAAGAGTGTATTCATTTCTGTGGTTTTCTATCCCGTTAAAATTCTTAAATATGATTGAATGACATCCTTAGTGTTGTACCTCTGGAGATCCCCTTGGTGCCTGATTTAAATGTTAGCAAAGGAGAAATCTATGCTGGCAACTTTCTTTGAGATCTGCTGTCAGTGCTGTGAAATTGGGCCATATGATTTATGGTACTGAGAAACAGGCAATTAAGCCCCACTAGTCAATGCTTCAACAAACAAAAAACAGAAACTCAGCAGGTCTGGCAGCACATGAGGAGAGAAAACTGTTAACATTTTGAGCCCTTCCTCAGAATGGTTTGTTTTAGATCTCCAGCATCTAGCATCCACATGTTTTAGTCTATGCTTTGCACAATCATTGCTTCCTTTTACCTATCAGTATATCCTTCTGTTCTTTTCTTCCTCATGTAGTTATCTAGCTTGCCCTTGCACATAAGTGTTTGCCTATATGTGTTCTTACCACTCTTTTTGTAAGGTTTTTCCTCTGAATTCCCTACTTTGATTCATAGGCATGTACCACTTCGACTCATAATCATAAACATTGTATGTATGTCAAGCATATCAGATCCTTTTATCATTCTAGATATATGTTTTATGTAAGCCCCCTCTTTGCTAGATATCATAAGCCCTAGCCTTCAGTATTTCCTGATTGTTGTAACCTCTCAGTTTTGGTTTCTCCATATAAATCTTTGGTATGTATCATCTTCAATGCTTCCATATCCTACGTGGAGACCAGTACTGTGATAACACACTTTAATTGTGGTTAATCAAAGATTTTATTTTGGATCATGTCTTTATTTTAGAACCTAACTTTGTATTGAGTTACATAAAGAACTTGCATTTATATAGTGCCATTTATTTTCTCAGTTTATACTACAAACTTCTACAGCTCGTGAACTATTTTAGAAGTGTTAAATGTGAGGATTCACAAGTAGCAACAACCAGACATCAGCCTCAACCACAGCTGTCTATTCAGATGATTTACACTAGTGTGGTGATAATTGTTTAGGATTATTAATGGATGTTTATTTTCTGGTTATGTTTCTAGGTACATACCAAGGCCAATTTACAGGGGGAATGCGACATGGCTATGGAGTGCGCCAAAGTGTTCCCTATGGTATGGCCACCATGATCCGCTCACCATTGAGGACCTCGCTCACCTCCCTTCGTAGTGAGCACAGTAATGGAGCTGTGCTGCAACTCGAGCCACCAGCTGACTCTCTGACTTTGACCACCCCCTCTGCTGCTGCCTCAGCCTCTGCCTCTGCCTCCACCATCGGACCGAGCCGTGGAGGGTTCGCCCTGAGCCTCCAGAGTGCTGGTGATGCTGAGCAAAAACCTAAGAAGAAGGGTCTGTTCCGGCGGAGCTCACTGCTCGGCAAGCTGAGGAAGAGCGAGTCCAAGAGCTCCCTGTCCAGTCAGAGGAGCAAAATCAGCTTTCTCAGGAGTGATGCTGGACTCAGCTCAGCTGCCAGTGATGCCAACTCGACTGTCAGCCTGGGCGAAGGTGGCGATGACTTCCCACCTGTCGAGTCCGACATTGATGCCACCACGACTGAGAGCTACATGGGCGAGTGGAAGAATGACAAGCGCTCGGGATATGGGGTCAGTGAGAGGTCAAGTGGCCTCAAGTACGAGGGTGAGTGGCATGACAATCTAAGGCATGGCTATGGCTGCACCACCTTCCCAGATGGCAACAAGGAAGAGGGCAAGTACAAGAACAACGTGCTGGTCAAGGGCAAGAAGAAGCACCTGATACCACTGAGGACCAACAAGCTGAGAGAGAAGGTGGAAAGAAGCATGGAGGGGGCGCAAAGGGCAGCAGCTATTGCTCGGCAGAAATCAGAGATTGCCTTGTCCAGGTAAGCAGCTCTGAAACATCTAGAATTTATGGATATAACTTGGACTCATGGCACAAAATGGATGGTATTGACTTAATTGCTCATTACAAGTAGTGTCTAATAATTTAGAAATGAAAACAGAAAGTGCTGGCAAACTTCTGCAGGACTGGCAGCATCCATGGAGAGAAAACAGAGTTAAGGTTCAAGTCCAGTATGACTCTTCTTCAGAATTTTGATAATTCAGTCTTACCTGTTTTATGCCATTGGCCAAGAGGAGTATCTACCCTCTATTGCTCAGATTCTGACATTGGGGAGGGAGAGTGGATTACTGAACATTGACATAAGTATAGTAAGGACCTTGGAGTGTTGTTGAACAAAGCGATCGTGGAGTGCAGGTTTGTAGTTCTTTGAAAGTGAAGTCACAGGTAGATAAGATAATGAAGAAGGCATTTGGTATGCTGGCCTTTATTGGTCAGTGCATTGAGTATATGAGTTAGGAGGTCATGTTGCAGCTGTACAGGACATTGGTTAGGCCACTTTGGGAATACTGAATGCAATTCTGATCTCTCTGCTATAGGAAGGATGTTGCAAAACGTAAATGGGTTCAGTAAAGGATTTACAAGGATGTTGCCAGGATTGGAGGGTGTGAACTATAGGTAGAGGATGAATAGGCTGGGGCTGTTTTCCCTGCAGTGTTAGAAGCTGAGGGTGACCTTTCGGAGGTTTAGAAAATCATGAGGGTCATGGACAGGGTAAATAGACAAGGTCTTTTTCCCAGGATGGGGGAGTCCAGAACTAGAGGGCATAGGTTTATGGTGAGAGGGAAAAGAGTTTGAAAGGAACTAAGGGACAACGTTTTCATGCAGAAAGTACTGCGTGTATGGAATGAACTGCCAGAGGAAGTGGTGGAGGCTGGTACAATTACAACATTTAAAAGGCATCTGGATGGGTCTATGAATAGAAAGGGTTTAAAGGGATATGGGCCAAATGCTGGCAAATTGGATTAGATTTATTTAGGGTATCTGATCGGCATGGCCGAGGTGGACCGATAGGTCTGTTTCCATGCTGAATAAGGTTGAGTCCACAATGCTATAAAATGCAACTGAAATAAATTACACTTGACAAGCCAACTATGGTGATGCCAAGGTTTAGGAATGGTAAGTGGTCATAACATCATCACTGAGGATATTTTCAAACAGTGTGATTTTGATTGGGTGTTTGGGGGTGGGGCTTGCATTAGGAATTTTAGCATGTTAAAAGTTTGAATTAAAATTTCCATTCCATTTCCAAAACATTTCTGGTTCAACTAAATCTTCTGACTAAGCAGATCATTTAAAAAGTCTTTTCTGAGTGCACGGTTCACAGGTTACGTGAGAGAAAGTTTCCAAGCATGGGTTTTGCCAGTATATCTGTTTCAATTCCTTAGTGTTGAATACAGAATAGGAACACAAAATAGCAGTATCCAGTAATAGTCAAAGGCCAGGTGTCACATAATTATAAAGACATTGATTATCACTGGAATGCTGTTTGATATTTGGCTTTCTTTTATGGAAACCATTCCCTCTTTTCTTCAATTGAAGAAAAAACATGTTAGAAATTTCAAAACATGACAGCAGCTGAGGCTTTCAGTTGAGAATGTGTATTCATAAAATTGGTCCTCGTAAGTGATGCTTGGTCGGTATCTTTTCTCTAATATGTATAAATCTTTTAAAGATTTAATATGATTTTGTGCGATTTGTATTAAAATTTTATAGCAGCTACCCTAGTTTGTTAGTAAAAATTACATAGACACTTAAAGTTACCAAATTAAGGGAAGCACATTTATCCTCAAACATTTAGAGATGATATTGGCAATAACATAGAATTAAGTATCTGTAGGAATTGTTCATTTAATGTACAATATTGACAATGAGAAACAACTATTTGAATATATGAATTAGTTATACGTTTCCTTTATTTCTCTTCAAAATAGATTACCTTTTAATGATTTAGAATATACTTAAAAATGCATTTTAAAAAATCACTGGAGAAAATTGTATAGTTACTGCAACAAACACAGAATGCTTGATAAACTCAGCAGGTCAGCAAGCAGCTGTGGAGAAAGAAACAGAGTTGATGTTTCAAGTCTGGTATGACTCTTCGGTTCTGAAGAGGAGTCATATGGACTCAAAACATTAGCTCTGTTTCACTTTACAGATTCTGCCAGATGCTAAGTTTTTCCAGCATTCTCTGAACTTTTTACAAATGCATAAGCCTTGTCTTTCACACTGATATGCTTGGTCCCTCATATTGGAGGATGGGGATGCCTGTGGAGATTTGCCATCTCTCCACAGATGCTTCCAGACCTGTTGAGTTTCTCCAGCATTCTGTGTTTGTTTTAGATTTCTAGCATCTGCATAATTTTGTTTTATGGATAATTAGTGCATCTTATTTTGCATGTTCTCTGTGTCACCGTCAATTCTACAAGAAATATTTTAATTCCAGCCACATGGAATTAATCTTAAATTCCAAGTGTGGTTATATCAGACTTTCTTTTCATGGAAAGAGTGAGGGCTGTGGATGCTGAAGAGTCAGAGTCCAAAAGTGTGGTGCTGGAAAAGCACAGCAGGTCAGGCAGCATCCGAGGAGCAGGGGAGTCAACATTTCCGGCATAAACAATTCATCAGGAATTCCTGATGAAGGACTTATGTCCAAAACATTGACTCTCCTGCTCCTCAGATGCTGCCTGACTTCTGCTATTTCCATGGCCACCCTTTTTGACTCTCTTCTCTTTGTGGTCAATTTATCGGATTCCCCTTGCTTAACTTAAATCAGGACCCAATAGTGTCATTGGTGCTCTGATGCTGGTGAGCAGATGAATTGTTCAATCAAACTTGGTTGTACCAAGTGGACAACTTGTCAGGTCTACTTAAAATTTATCTTCTTGGGACCCGGGAGAATTAAGAGTGCTTTCCAGGCTATTTGAAAACATTTGGGATGCTTCTAAACCATGGAAATCTCAGCACCTCTCAACTTGCGTGACTGTTAGACTGATAGTCTTTGAGACCAAATGTTGTCAGGTCAATCTGCCAAGCTGTTTCCGTTAGAATATTATTGAGGATCAGCAGTCCCACTAACTTTCTGGCTGAGAGTTAAAATTTCTTTTCCCATTGTAAAAGCTGATTTAACAATTGAAATTAACCTATGCTGAATTTAATCTGTCAATATCCAAATTATTTATTTGCATATTTCAAACTGTGTTTCTTAGTTTTTAGTCTGTTTCAATACTTCTACAGCTACTAAATTGATACATAAAGTGGAAAGTGTGTGTTGCATATTTTCTCTGACACAAGGTCCTATTCATTATTTTACCCAGATACCTGGAAAGATGGTGTTAAACAATTCTTTGAAATGTCAAGCTTAATTTTTTAATGAAATAATTAAACTGAAGAAGAATTGATTTCAATATGTCTAATAAACTGTGATTTCGTATTTACTTTAACTTAATTCATCAATTTTGCACTTGATAAAAGAATAACATTCATAGAGATCCATATTTGTTAGAATAAGTGGAACAAATCTGATAATTTTTAAAAAATTAAATTTCAGGCATTTTTAAAACATTGACATTGCTGCTACAGTTGTCAAAAGTTATAAAAGGAATCCTTTTGTTGGGTGTAAGAATCACTGACAAGGCCAGTATTTGTTGTCCATCACAAATTGCCTCTGAACTCAGTGGTTTGCTAGTCTGTTTCAGAGTGCAGTTAAAAGTCAATCCACATTCATTTTGATCGGGGGTCACATGTAGGTAAAATTGATAAAGAAGGCATATTTTCTTTCTAAATCAAAATAATGATTGTCTCAATAATAGTGACCATGAAACTAGTTTCAATTCCAGATTTTACCAATTCAAGATAAATTCCATGGTATGATTTAAAACTATATCCCAGTACATTTCACAGTGGAAGACACCAGCAACACACCAGAACTTCAAGGGCAGAGGTGAGTGTAGTGGCCATCATTAAGGCGAAGGTGCTGGGGAAGCTGAAAAGTCTGAAAGTGATAATTCACCCAGATTGGATGGACTTCATCCCAGATTTTGGAAGAAGATGGTTGAGAAGATTATACAGGCATTGATGGTGACCTTTCAAGAATCACTGGAGTTAGGGATGGTCCCAGAGGACTGGAAAATGGCTAATGTAACTAGCTAATGTTTCAGAAGGGAGAGAGACAGAAGATAGGCAACTATAGTGGGAAAAAAGGATGGGGGTGGCATTGCTAATTAGAAATGGTATAACGGCTGCAGAAAGGAAATTTGAGGGGGATCTGCCTCTGGAGGTAGTATGGGCTGAAGTCAGAAATAGGAAAGGTGCAGTCACCTTGTTGGGTGTTTACTATAGGCCCCCCAATAGCAGCAGAGATGTGGAGAAACAGATTGGGAAACAGATTTTGGAAAGGTGCAGAAGCCACAGGGTCGTAGTCATGGGCGACTTCAACTTCCCAAATATTGATTGGAAGCTCTTTAGGTCAAGTAGATTGGATGGGGCGGTGTTTGTGCAGTGTGTCCAGGAAGCTTTTCTAACGCAGTATGTAGATTGTCCAACCAGAGGGGAGGCCATATTGGATGTGGTACTCGGTAATGAACCGGGACAAGTGGTGAGCTTGTTAGTGGGAGAACATTTTGATGATGGTGACCACAATTCTGTGACTTTCACCTTGGTTATGGAGAGAGATAGGTGCATCCAACAGGGTAGGTTTTACAATTGGGGGAAGGGTAAATACGATGCTGTAAGACAGGATCTGAGGAGCATAAGTTGGGAGCATAGGCTGTCAGGGAAGGATGTCGTGGAAATGTGGAACTTTTTCAAGGAACAGATACGACGTGTCCTTGATATGTATGTACCTGTCAGGCAGGAAAGAAATGGTCGTGTGAGGGAGCCTTGGTTGACGAGAGAGGTTGAATGTCTGGTAAAGAGGAAGAAGGAGGCATACATAAGGGTGAGGAAACAGGATTCAGACAGAGCAGTGGAGGGATACAGGATAGCCAGAAGGGACCTGAAGAAAGGGAGTAGGAGAGCTAAGAGAGGGCATGAAAAATCGTTGGCGGATAGGATCAAGGATAACCCCAAGGCATTTTATGCGTATGTGAGAAACCTGAGAATGACGAGAACGAGGGCAGGTCCGATCAAGGACAGTAGTGGGAGACTGTGTATTGAGTCGGAAGAGATAGGAGAGGTCTTGAACAAGTACTTCTCTTCAGTATTTACGAACGAGAGGGACCGAATTGTAGAAGAGGAGAGTGTGAAATGGACTGGTAAGCTAGAAGAGATACCTGTTAGGAAGGAAGATGTGTTGGACATTTTGAACAACTTGAGGATAGACAAATCCCCCGGGCCTGACGGGATATATCCTAGGATTATGTGGGAAGCAAGAGAGGAAATTGCAGTACCGTTGGCAATGATCTTCTCGTCTTCACTGGCAACGGGAGTGGTACCAGGGGACTGGAGAGTAGCGAATGTTGTGCCCCAGTTCAAAAAAGGGAATAGGGATAACCCCGGGAATTACAGACCTGTTAGTCTTACTTCTGTGGTAGGCAAAGTAATGGAAAGGGTACGGAGGGATAGGATTTATGAGTATCTGAAAAGACACTGCTTGATTAGGGACAGCCAGCACGGATTTGTGAAGGGTAGGTCTTGCCTTACAAGTCTTATTGAATTCTTCGAGGAGGTGACCAAGCATGTGGATGAGGGTAGAGCAGTGGATGTAGTATACATGGATTTTAGTAAGGCATTTGACAA